>NC_069501.1:21814519-21939519 GCF_027579735.1 Bombina bombina | reverse complement strand
TATAGTTTGTCTGTAGTGGGCAGGGCACACATTTACATGTATTTGTATACGTGGTGTAGATTTATTAATACTCTACTCATCACTATGGTATAGTTTGTCTGTAGTGGGCAGGTCACACATTTACATGTATTTGTATACGTGGTATAGATGTATTAATACTCTACTCATCACTATGGTATAGTTTATCTGTAGTGAGCAGGGCACACATTTACATGTATACGTGGTGTAGATTTATTAATACTATACACATCACTATGGTATAGTTTGTCTGTAGTGGGCAGGGCACACATTTACATGTATTTGTATATGTGGTATAGATGTATTAATACTCTACTCATCACTATGGTATAGTTTTTCTGTAGTGGGCAGGGCACACATTTACATGTATTTGTATACGTGGTATAGATGTATTAATACTCTACTTATCACTATGGTATAGTTTGTCTGCAGTGGGCAGGGCACACATTTACATGTATTTGTATACGTGGTATAGATGTATTAATACTCTACTCATCACTATGGTATAGTTTGTCTGCAGTGGGCAGGGCACACATTTACATGTATTTGTATACGTGGTATAGATGTATTAATACTCTACTCATCACTATGGTATAGTTTGTCTGTAGTGGGCAGGGCACACATTTACATGTATTTGTATATGTGGTGTAGATTTATTAATACTCTACTCATCACTATGGTATAGTTTGTCTGTAGTGGGCAGGGCACACATTTACATGTATTTGTATACGTGGTATAGATGTATTAATACTCTACTCATCACTATGGTATAGTTTGTCTGTAGTGGGCAGGGCACACATTTACATGTATTTGTATTCGTGGTATAGATGTATTAATACTCTACTCATCACTATGGTATAGTTTGTCTGCAGTGGGCAGGGCACACATTTACATGTATTTGTATACGTGGTATAGATGTATTAATACTCTACTCATCACTATGGTATAGTTTGTCTGTAGTGGGCAGGGCACACATTTACATGTATTTGTATATGTGGTGTAGATTTATTAATACTCTACTCATCACTATGGTATAGTTTGTCTGTAGTGGGCAGGGCACACATTTACATGTATATATATTTGTATATGTGGTGTATGTTTATTAATACTCTACTCATCACTATGGTATAGTTTGTCTGTAGTGGGCAGGGCACACATTTACATGTATTTGTATATGTGGTGTAGATTTATTAATATTCTACTCATCACTATGGTATAGTTTGTCTGTAGTGGGCAGGGCACACATTTACATGTATATATATTTGTATATGTGGTATAGATTTATTAATTCTCTACTCATCACTATGGTATAGTTTGTCTGCAGTGAGCAGGGCACACATGTATATGTATTTGTATATGTGGTGTAGATTTATTAATACTCTACTCATCACTATGGAATAGTTTGTCTGCAGTGAGCAGGGCACACATGTATATATATTTGTATATGTGGTATAGATTTATTAATTCTCTACTCATCACTATGGTATAGTTTGTCTGCAGTGAGCAGGGCACACATTTACATGTATTTGTATATGTGGTATAGATTTATTAATTCTCTACTCATCACTATGGTATAGTTTGTCTGTAGTGGGCAGGTCACACATTTACATGTATTTGTATATGTGGTATAGATTTATTAATTCTCTACTCATCACTATGGTATAGTTTGTCTGTAGTGGGCAGGTCACACATTTACATGTATTTGTATACGTGGTATAGATGTATTAATTCTCTACTCATCACTATGGTATAGTTTGTCTGCAGTGGGCAGGGCACACATTTACATGTATTTGTATATGTGGTATAGATTTATTAATTCTCTACTCATCACTATGGTATTGTTTGTCTGCAGTGGGCAGGGCACACATTTACATGTATATGTGGTGTAGATTTATTAATACTCTACTCATCACTATGGTATAGTTTGTCTGTAGTGGGCAGGGCACACATTTACATGTATATGTATTTGTATACGTGGTGTAGATTTATTAATACTCTACTCATCACTATGGTATAGTTTGTCTGCAGTGGGCAGGGCACACATTTACATGTATTTGTATATGTGGTGTAGATTTATTAATACTCTACTCATCACTATGGTATAGTTTGTCTGTAGTGGGCAGGGCACACATTTACATGTATATATATATTTGTATATGTGGTATAGATGTATTAATACTCTACTCATCATTATGGTATAGTTTGTCTGCAGTGGGCAGGGCACACATTTACATGTATTTGTATATGTGGTATAGATGTATTAATACTCTACTCATCATTATGGTAAAGTTTGTCTGCAGTGGGCAGGGCACACATTTACATGTATTTGTATATGTGGTATAGATTTATTAATTCTCTACTCATCACTATGGTATAGTTTGTCTGCAGTGGGCAGGGCACACATTTACATGTATTTGTATATGTGGTGTAGATTTATTAATACTCTACTCATCACTATGGTATAGTTTGTCTGTAGTGGGCAGGGCACACATTTACATGTATATATATATTTGTATATGTGGTATAGATGTATTAATACTCTACTCATCATTATGGTATAGTTTGTCTGCAGTGGGCAGGGCACACATTTACATGTATTTGTATATGTGGTATAGATGTATTAATACTCTACTCATCATTATGGTATAGTTTGTCTGCAGTGGGCAGGGCACACATTTACATGTATTTGTATATGTGGTATAGATTTATTAATTCTCTACTCATCACTATGGTATAGTTTGTCTGTAGTGGGCAGGTCACACATTTACATGTATTTGTATATGTGGTATAGAAGTATTAATTCTCTACTCATCACTATGGTATAGTTTGTCTGTAGTGGGCAGGTCACACATTTACATGTATTTGTATATGTGGTATAGATTTATTAATTCTCTACTCATCACTATGGTATAGTTTGTCTGCAGTGGGCAGGGCACACATTTACATGTATTTGTATATGTGGTGTAGATTTATTAATACTCTACTCATCACTATGGTATAGTTTGTCTGCAGTGGGCAGGGCACACATTTACATGTATTTGTATATGTGGTATAGATTTATTAATTCTCTACTCATCACTATGGTATAGTTTGTCTGTAGTGGGCAGGGCACACATTTACATGTATATATATATTTGTATATGTGGTATAGATGTATTAATACTCTACTCATCATTATGGTATAGTTTGTCTGCAGTGGGCAGGGCACACATTTACATGTATTTGTATATGTGGTATAGATGTATTAATACTCTACTCATCATTATGGTATAGTTTGTCTGCAGTGGGCAGGGCACACATTTACATGTATTTGTATATGTGGTATAGATTTATTAATTCTCTACTCATCACTATGGTATAGTTTGTCTGCAGTGGGCAGGGCACACATTTACATGTATTTGTATATGTGGTGTAGATTTATTAATACTCTACTCATCACTATGGTATAGTTTGTCTGTAGTGGGCAGGGCACACATTTACATGTATATATATATTTGTATATGTGGTATAGATGTATTAATACTCTACTCATCATTATGGTATAGTTTGTCTGCAGTGGGCAGGGCACACATTTACATGTATTTGTATATGTGGTATAGATGTATTAATACTCTACTCATCATTATGGTATAGTTTGTCTGCAGTGGGCAGGGCACACATTTACATGTATTTGTATATGTGGTATAGATTTATTAATTCTCTACTCATCACTATGGTATAGTTTGTCTGTAGTGGGCAGGTCACACATTTACATGTATTTGTATATGTGGTATAGATTTATTAATTCTCTACTCATCACTATGGTATAGTTTGTCTGTAGTGGGCAGGTCACACATTTACATGTATTTGTATATGTGGTATAGATTTATTAATTCTCTACTCATCACTATGGTATAGTTTGTCTGCAGTGGGCAGGGCACACATTTACATGTATTTGTATATGTGGTGTAGATTTATTAATACTCTACTCATCACTATGGTATAGTTTGTCTGTAGTGGGCAGGGCACACATTTACATGTATATGTATTTGTATACGTGGTGTAGATTTATTAATACTCTACTCATCACTATGGTATAGTTTGTCTGCAGTGGGCAGGGCACACATTTACATGTATTTGTATATGTGGTGTAGATTTATTAATACTCTACTCATCACTATGGTATAGTTTGTCTGTAGTGGGCAGGGCACACATTTACATGTATATATATATTTGTATATGTGGTATAGATGTATTAATACTCTACTCATCATTATGGTATAGTTTGTCTGCAGTGGGCAGGGCACACATTTACATGTATTTGTATACGTGGTGTAGATTTATTAATACTCTACTCATCATTATGGTATAGTTTGTCTGCAGTGGGCAGGGCACACATTTACATGTATTTGTATATGTGGTGTAGATTTATTAATACTCTACTCATCACTATGGTATAGTTTGTCTGTAGTGGGCAGGGCACACATTTACATGTATATGTGGTATAGATGTATTAATACTCTACTCATCATTATGGTATAGTTTGTCTGCAGTGGGCAGTGCACACATTTACATGTATATGTGGTGTAGATTTATTAATACTCTACTCATCACTATGGTATAGTTTGTCTGTAGTGGGCAGGGCACACATTTACATGTATTTGTATACGTGGTATAGATGTATTAATACTCTACTCATCACTATGGTATAGTTTGTCTGTAGTGGGCAGGGCACACATTTACATGTATATGTATTTGTATATGTGGTGTAGATTTATTAATACTCTACTCATCACTATGGTATAGTTTGTCTGCAGTGGGCAGGGCACACATTTACATGTATTTGTATATGTGGTATAGATGTATTAATACTCTACTCATCACTATGGTATAGTTTGTCTGCAGTGGGCAGGGCACACATTTACATGTATTTGTATATGTGGTATAGATGTATTAATACTCTACTCATCACTATGGTATAGTTTGTCTGCAGTGGGCAGGGCACACATTTACATGTATTTGTATATGTGGTGTAGATTTATTAATACTCTACTCATCACTATGGTATAGTTTGTCTGTAGTGGGCAGGTCACACATTTACATGTATTTGTATATGTGGTATAGATTTATTAATTCTCTACTCATCACTATGGTATAGTTTGTCTGTAGTGGGCAGGTCACACATTTACATGTATTTGTGTATGTGGTATAGATTTATTAATTCTCTACTCATCACTATGGTATAGTTTGTCTGCAGTGGGCAGGGCACACATTTACATGTATTTGTATACGTGGTATAGATGTATTAATACTCTACTCATCACTATGGTATGGTTTATCTGCAGTGGGCAGGGCACACATTTACATGTATTTGTATATGTGGTGTAGATTTATTAATACTCTACTCATCACTATGGTATAGTTTATCTGCAGTGGGCAGGGCACACATTTACATGTATATATATTTGTATATGTGGTGTAGATTTATTAATACTCTACTCATCACTATGGTATAGTTTATCTGTAGTGAGCAGGGCACACATTTACATGTATATATATATTTGTATACGTGGTGTAGATTTATTAATACTCTACTCATCACTATGGTATAGTTTGTCTGCAGTTGGCAATGGCAGGGCACACAATTGCATGTATTTGTATACGTGGTGTAGATTTATTAATACTCTACTCATCACTATGGTATAGTTTGTCTGCAGTGGGCAGGGCACACATTTACATGTATATATATTTGTATACGTGGTGTAGATTTATTAATACTCTACTCATCACTATGGTATAGTTTGTCTGTAGTGGGCAGGGCACACAGTTACATGTATATGTATTTGTATACGTGGTGTAGATTTATTAATACTCTACTCATCACTATGGTATAGTTTGTCTGTAGTGGGCAGGGCACACAGTTACATGTATATGTATTTGTATACGTGGTGTAGATTTATTAATACTCTACTCATCACTATGGTATAGTTTGTCTGCAGTTGGCAATGGCAGGGCACACAATTGCATGTATATGTATTTAATATGTGATATCCTTAGGAAAAGTAAATAAAAATAAAGGTAAATCAGGTCCCCAACATCTAGAAGTAGATGTTTAGAAATCACTTTATGTAAATGTTTGTTTCTAACTCCCACTTACTTTGCTGTGATTGTCAGTTTCAGTACAGAGGTCTTCATTAACAGGGTTTCGAAATGGATTGCGCCTTCATGACCCGGCTATTAAATGGAGTTGACTGGGATTTCCAACACAATTTTGCCTTGGTGACCACAAAGACAAAACCCATTCACTACAGTGCAGTGTCCAGTTTCTGTGGGTATATTATTGAAATCCCAGTCATGAAGGCAGGTTTGAAGGCAAGACATTATTGCTTTGGAGCCGTGTTCTTCTTGATTTCAGATGTGTATCTCATTAAACTGGAAAATCTTGCTTTCCCAATCACTAGTTGGAGATTTTGGAAAAAAAAGTAAAATATTAAGGGCTAGATTACAAGTGTTGCAGTATTTTTTATTTTCGCGATTATGAAAACGCAGCTAGAGTTAATCTTTTTGCACTAGTCGGGTTGCGTTCATATTACACGTTTCAAAATACTTATTTTGCACTAGCGTTAACCCGAATAGCGCATGTGCGTGCATGTATTACCCCGTAGAAAACAATGGAGAGAAAAAAAGGGGGGGGGGAACCTAACACCCGAGATTGCGCAAACTCCATCGCATTTTCACATTTCCCATAGAAGTCAATGGAGAAAAAAAATGTTGAAAAAAAAACACCCATCAACAACATAGCATATTTGCATTAGCAAATGTGAAAGATTTACAGTAAATACAAAGAAAAAATCGTTATTAAATATGAATATTGCACAAATATGTTTTATCATATATATTAATGTTTTTATATGTGTATATATGACTGTAAATACATATATACACATATAAATACATTAATATATACAAAGAAGGGTAAAGCTGGTGAACCTTTAAACCAGCACACGCTCATTAAACATAATATATATAATTAGATGATTTTGACTCAATAAACAGAAGCAAAACTGTACTCAAGTGATACATAATTACCCTTTATTAACTACAAACAAAAATAATATTTGGTTGCAGCACCAAACAAAAAATATTGTAATGTTTATACCTTCCTCACACAGGAGGAACAAAGACCTGTTGAAAGTCAACCTATAGTAAGAAAATAAAGTCCTGCAATGGCAGCTGCCTATGTTATAGTTAACAGCGGTAGGGTTAGCAGTGGCAGTTCATATAAGAGCAAAGCAAAGATTGTTAGATGCAAAGCAAACAGCCATGTTAATGCACAGAGAGACTGCTGTCCACAGCGTAATGTAGTAGAGAAATCCCTTAAATGCCGCAATTATCGTAACAGGGTAATCCCTTTGTCTAAGGTAGCCAGCTAAGAGCAGGACAGTAATGAAAAGATGTAAGTTCGTAGGTTAAAGTAAACATTCAGGTCGGTATAAAGGACGTTAGTGGCTGTAAGGTAAATGTGGTCTTGATATTATGCCCATATAGAGTCGTTATGGAGAGCAACGGATACACTGTGTTGCCAGAAGTTATTGATTACTCACGGAAACCTTTTTGCCGTCAGCGGGAGTGACGTCTCACTACCACCGCTTCTTTGGGTCCTGCAGGTTTTTCCAGTAAGAACTTCCTCATTTCAGCTCTCTCGACTCTTTGTTGCCAAATACCTTACCGAAGCCATGCAAAGCGTCCTACAAACAAATCCACGCTCAAAGAGCTCCTATGGGTGTGGCAGAAACAGCTACACGTGTTTCACGCAAACTTTCATTCTGATTGGGCTTCCTCAGGCATGTGATGCCGATGTACGTCAGACTTGCCTTTTTATGCTGATCATCCCAGGTGAAATAGTTAACTAGTTCAGTGCTTTTGCAAAGTTAAGTACTGCTATCCCGATTACTCAGGAATTAAGAGCAATTCTAAATAGTAATGGGTACATATTCATTACAAAATTACGGCAGCAATGGCTAATCTAACATAATATTCACATCATATTACAGATCCTTATTGCATATTAACACTTTTGTTACAAAAATTGCTATAAATAAATCATACATTATTAGTACAGTTGTTCTCGTAAAAATACAATCATATTGAAGCCACAGAGAGACTACTTTGTTAGTAAAAGTATGCATAATAGTTAACCAGATAGTAAGCAGTATTAATAAATATGGCGCATTCGGGAGGTTTTTAATCTAAAAATGGGGCATAATTTAATTCTTCGTTCAGGCCACCTGGTTGAACAGTATCCAGGTTGAAAATCCATTTACATTCAGCCTTCAACAATAGATTGTCCCTATCACCCCCTCTTTCATCAATGCCCACATATTCAACACCCATAAATTTAAGGCATTTGTCACTACTATTATGAAATTTAGAGAAGTGACGACTCTATATGGACATAATATCAAGACCACATTTACCTTACAGCCACTAACGTCCTTTATACCGACCTGAATGTTTACTTTAACCTACAAACTTACATCTTTTCATTACTGTCCTGCTCTTGGCTGGCTACCTTTGACAAAGGGATTACTCTGTCACGATAATTGCGGCATTTAAGGGATTTCTCTACTACATCTCTCTGTGCATCAAAATGGCTGTTTGCTTTGCATCTAACAATCTTTGCTTTGCTCTTATATGAACTGCCACTGCTAACCCTACCGCTGTTAACTATAACATAGGCATCTGCCTTTGCAGGACTTTATTTTCTTACTAAAGGTTGACTTAAACAGGTCTTTTTTCTTCCTGTGTGAGGAAGGTATATACATTATAATATTTTTTGTTTGTAGTTAATAAAGGGTAATTATGTATCACTTGAGTACAGTTTTGCTTCTGTTTATTGAGTCAAAATCATCTAATTATATATATTATGTTTAATGAGCGTGTGCTGGTTTAAAGGTTCGCCTGCTTTACGCTTCTTTTATATTTCATTACTTTGCGCACCTCCATGTACCAAATGAAATTATAGCTTATTTTTCAGCTGTGCTCATCACTAATTATATTCAGAAATAGCTGGTGTATCTTTTTGCATTAAAGGGTCAGTAAACCTTAAAATTAATGTTATATAATTCTGTCAGACAGAGCGGGAGCGAGCTGCACTTAGTCTTATGGCGCGGTCGGGCCGGGCTGTGACTATACAGCTGGCCCGATGCGCTGTGTGAATATAACAGACCCGCTCAGCAGAACCCAGAGAGCGGGTCTGTAAAACAGCGTTTTTTGCTAAAAATAAAAAGGCAATATTATGTTAAATAATGTTTGGCTAATATAATGTTACTAGTCCTAAAGCCCGTTCACACGGGCCGTGTTGTGTTATATGTAGTTATATGTAATTCTCTCTCTCTCTCTCTCTCTCTCTCTCCTTTGTTTCACCCCTGCGCGTGCGATCAGCTGTGCTGCCCGGTCCTCGCGCCGCTGTCGGGTGGGTGCGCGTGCGATCAGCTGTCTAAGGCCAAGTGTTTGTCTGTACTACGCATGACGGCTTCAGACAAACACTTGTCTTTTATAATATAGGATATAATTCTGCACTATGTGCAGAATTATATAACATTAATTTTAAGGTTTACTGTCCCTTTAATATATATGTACACCTATATAAACATATACAGTATATATACACATACACATACATCAATGACAATGTATCTGTACGTGTCTCAATGTTAAAGCCATTTGCCTGCCTTTTTCTAACACCTAAGATCTCCAATATTTGAGCCCTTATAACTTTTTTTGCAATATTTTTTTGAAATCATTTTTATTAGACAGTGTTAATATGAGTGTAACTGTACTGTGTAATGTATATTTATTAGACAGTGTTAATATGAGTGTAACTGTACTGTGTAATGTATATTTATTAGTCAGTGTTAATATGAGTGTAACTGTACTGTGTAATTAGTCAGTGTTAATATGAGTGTAACTGTACTGTATAATGTATTTTTATTAGACAGTGTTAATATGAGTGTAACTGTACTGTATAATGTATTTTTATTAGACAGTGTTAATATGAGTGTAACTGTACTTTGTACTGTATTTTTATTACACAGTGTTAATATGAGTGTAACTGTACTGTGTAATGTATATTTATTAGATGGTGTTATTATGTGTGTAACTGTACTGTGTAATGTATATTTATTAGATAGTGTTATTATGTGTGTAACTGTACTGTGTAATGTATATTTATTAGCAGTGTTATTATGTGTGTAACTGTACTGTGTAATGTATTGTTATTAGACAGTGTTATTATGAGTGTAACTGTACTTTGTACTGTATTTTTATTACACAGTGTTAATATGAGTGTAACTGTACTGTGTAATGTATATTTATTAGATGGTGTTATTATGTGTGTAACTGTACTGTGTAATGTGTATTTATTAGATGGTGTTATTATGTGTGTAACTATACTGTGTAATGTGTATTTATTAGATAGTGTTATTATGTGTGTAACTGTACTGTGTAATGTATATTTATTAGTCAGTGTTAATATGAGTGTAACTGTACTTTGTACTGTATTTTTATTACACAGTCTTAATATGAGTGTAACTGTACTGTATAATGTATTTTTATTAGACAGTGTTAATATGAGTGTAACTGTACTTTGTACTGTATTTTTATTACACAGTGTTAATATGAGTGTAACTGTACTGTGTAATGTATATTTATTAGATGGTGTTATTATGTGTGTAACTGTACTGTGTAATGTGTATTTATTAGATGGTGTTATTATGTGTGTAACTATACTGTGTAATGTGTATTTATTAGATAGTGTTATTATGTGTGTAACTGTACTGTGTAATGTATATTTATTACACAGTGTTAATATGAGTGTAACTGTACTGTGTAATGTATATTTATTAGATGGTGTTATTATGTGTGTAACTGTACTGTGTAATGTGTATTTATTAGATGGTGTTATTATGTGTGTAACTATACTGTGTAATGTGCATTTATTAGATGGTGTTATTATGTGTGTAACTGTACTGTGTAATGTATATTTATTAGTCAGTGTTAATAGGAGTGTAACTGTACTGTGTAATGTATTTTTATTACACAGTCTTAATATGAGTGTAACTGTACTTTGTACTGTATTTTTATTAGACAGTGTTAATATGAGTGTAACTGTACTTTGTACTGTATTTTTATTAGACAGTGTTAATATGAGTGTAACTGTACTTTGTACTGTATTTTTATTAGACAGTGTTAATATGAGTGTAACTGTACTTTGTAATGTATTTATTAGATAGTGTTAATATGAGTGTAACTGTACTTTGTACTGTATTTTTATTAGACAGTGTTAATATGAGTGTAACTGTACTTTGTACTGTATTTTTGAAGGGTTTTGTGCAACTTTTTTGTTTCGGAAAACAGTTAACCACAACTGTGAGATCACGATAAGGATTGAAGCTTAAATAAAGCGATTTCACTCCACTTGTAATATCAGCCCAATGAAAATGGATCACAAAAACACAATTGTGCTAGTGCAAAACTGTTTGTGCCTCACTTGTAGTCTAGCCCTAAAAATGTCAATATAATCAGTGATGACGATGGATTAACAAGAGGTTAATCTCTCACATGTAAATGAGCATTTCCCTTACACACTGTACAAAGGGGTTAATGCAAAAGAACTGTAATGTAAAGTAACCTTTATATATACAGTATATCAGTATATATCAGTTTCAGCTTCGATCCTGATAACAAATACTTAACAAATAAAAACACATTTTCAGAGCTTTTCTATTGCAGACTCGTTTGGGGCTATAGTCATTTAGCAGCAGAATCCATTTTGGATTTTAATCACATGAAAAAAATGCTTCTCAAATCATCCAAAACTGAGTTATCAGGAGCCGATATCAGAAAGATTGGAACTGACCCGCTAATGTAAACAGGGAGCTGGATTATCTGTTGCAATCAGTTTGGTTAGTAGCAGACATTTTATTAGATTATATATTTACAGGTTCACCATGAGGCACCACATAGCACCATGATCGTATTCTGATCTCACTGCAAGCTTAGTCTGTGCAGTTACACATATAAATGTTATACAAATGAGATTGTGAAAAACATCTCTCTCCTGCTGGTAAATGGCTCATATGCTGCGTAGGTGACTTTCACACATGGTATTGTCTCAGTAAGTCATAGATTAATGTAGGAAGTGGTTATTTTGCACATTTGACTTGATAATAAATTGCCTTTTTCATGACTGCTGATTAAGCATATAACTGAATATTCTGCATATAAGATGCACTATATGGTATGTGGACACCTGACCATCACAGCTGTACAAGCTTGTTGTGCATCACATTCAAAAACCTAGGCCTCGATCTGATATGCAGCGTCGCCCGCAAAAGCTGGCGAGTGCGACGCCGAATTTTGCGCGGGTTTGGTATCCTATATACGGCGTAACCTAGAAGTTACGCTTGTATATTTCTGCCTTCGGACGTAGTTTTTTGGCCCATAGGCAGGTATACCAAACCTGCACAGTTTGGTATCCAATATACAGCGTAAGGACTTACGTGGCGAAAATGGAGAAATCTTACTCCATTTTCACCTTGCCACAAAATGCAGTTGTAGTAAGCCTTACACTGTCTATTGGAGCCCTGTAACTCCCTAAACTACCTGCTACAAAAACACCTAATGCATGCGCAATGTCTATCTACCTGTCAACCGCGATCTGCTAAATAAAACCTAACACCTAATGCATGCGCAATGTCTATCTACCTGTCAACCGCGATCCCCTGCCGCAATCCCTAATAAAGTATTTAACCCCTAAACCGCCGCTCCCGGAGCCCGCCGCCACCTACATTAAAAGTATTACCCCCTAATGTGATCCTCCTACACTGTCGGCAGCTACATTACATACCCCCTAATGTGAGCCCCTTACACCGCCGCCATCTATATTACCTACCCCCTAATGTGAGCCCCTTACACCGCTGCCATCTACATTACCTACCCCCTAATGTGAGCCCCTTACACCGCCGCCATCTATATTACCTACCCCCTAATGTGAGCCCCTTACACCGCCGCCATCTATATTACCT
The DNA here is from genome assembly GCF_027579735.1 of Bombina bombina. Taxonomy (NCBI): domain Eukaryota; kingdom Metazoa; phylum Chordata; class Amphibia; order Anura; family Bombinatoridae; genus Bombina; species Bombina bombina. Next base: position 21,926,434 of record NC_069501.1, on the reverse strand, counting down.
ACCCCCTAATGTGAGCCCCTTACACCGCTGCCATCTACATTACCTACCCCCTAATGTGAGCCCCTTACACCGCCGCCATCTACATTACCTACCTCCTAATGTGAGCCCCTTACACCGCCGCCATCTATATTACCTACCCCCTAATGTGAGCTCCTACCCCGCCGCCAGCTATATTAAAATTATTAACCCCTAATTTAATCCCCCTACCCCGCCGCCAGCTATATTAATTACATTAACCCCTAATTTAATCCCCCTACCCCGCCGCCAGCTATATTAATTACATTAACCCCTAATTTAATCCCCCTATACCGCCGCCAGCTATATTAATTACATTAACCCCTAATTTAATCCCCCTACCCCGCCGCCAGCTATATTAATTACATTAACCCCTAATTTAATCCCCCTATACCGCCACCAGCTATATTAACTATATTAACCCTAATTATATTAGGGTTAATATAGTTAATATAGTTATTATATTATGTATATTAACTATATTAACCCTAATTATATTAGGGTTAATATAGTTAATATTGTTATTATATTTTATATATATTAAGTATAATAACCCTATCTAACTCTAACATCCCTAACTAAATTCTTATTAAAATAAATCTAATTAATATTATTAATTAAAATATTCCTATTTAAATCTAAATACTTACCTATAAAATAAACCCTAAGATAGCTATAATGTAATTAATAATTACATTGTAGCTATTTTAGGGTTTATATTTCTTTTACAGGGAACTTGGTATTTATTTTAACTAGGTACAATAGCTATTAAATAGTTAATAACTATTTAATAGCTACCTAGTTAAAATAATTACCATTTTACCTGTAAAATAAATCCTAACTTAAGTTACAAATACACCTACACTATCAATAAATTAAATAAACTACAAATATCTAAACTAAAATACAATAAACTAAACTAAACTAAATTACAAAAAATAAAAAAAGATTACAAGATTTTTAAGCTAATTACACCTATTCTAAGTCCCCTAATAAAATAATAAAGCCCCCCAAAATAAAAAAAAATTCCCTACCCTATTCTAAATTAAAAAAGTTAACAGCTCTATTACTTTACCAGCCCTTAAAAGGGCCTTTTGCGGGGCATGCCCCAAAGAAATCAGCTCTTTTGCCTGTAAAAAAACCGCAATACCACCCCCCAACATTACAACCCACCACCCACATACCCCTACTCTAACCCAAACCCCCCTTAAATAAACCTAACACTAACCCCCTGAAGATCTCCCTACCTTGTCTTCACCCAGCCAGGCAGAACTCTTCATCCGATCCGGGCGATGTCTTCAATCAAGCGGCAGAGAAGAAGTCTTCCATCCGGCGATGTCTTCATCCAAGCGGCAAAGAAGAAGTCTTCCATCCGGCGATGTCTTCAATCAAGCGGCAGAGAAGTGGTCCTCCATCGGGGCGAAGTTTTCATCCAAGCGGCATCTTCAACCTTCTTTCTTCGCTCCTCCGACGCGGAACATCCATCCGGCACGACGACTTCCCGACGAATGAGGTTCTTTAAATGATGTCATCCAAGATGGCGTCCGTCGAATTCTTATTGGCTGATAGGATTCTATCAGCCAATCGGAATTAAGGTAGAAAAATCTAATTGGCTGATTGAATCAGCCAATCAGATTCAAGTTCAATCCGATTGGCTGATTGGTTGTCTGTGTAAGTGCGTGCATGTGTGTTTGTGTGTGTCTGTGTAAGTGCATGCATGTGTGTGTTTGTGTGTGTCTGTGTGAGTGTGTGTATCTGTGTGAGTGTGTGTCTGTGTAAATGTGTGTGTATTTGTGTGTGTGTGTGAGTGTGTATGTCTTTCAGTTTAAATGCATGTGTGTGTTTGTGTCCTGCTTTATTTCTTAATTAGCATTATATTAATATTATCTGTACATATATATGTGTATTTTATGCAAAGACTTTGTTCTTAAATATACCCTTCAAAAATGTCCTGCCTCTTAGAGATGTGTGCACCCTGACAAAAGAGAAGGTCTGTAGTCTTCCTTTGCCAGAAGTAAGTTTTTGAAATTAATTTCTGCCCTGTTAGATCTTTCCTGGTCAACTGTAAATGTTATTGTTGTGAAGAGGAAGCATCGAGCCATGTAGTGCTAGACCACACAAACACACGGTCACCGGTTGCTGAAATGCGTAGCTTCTGTTGCACCCACTCACTAGAGTTCCAAACTGCCTCTGGAAGCAACATCAGCACAATAACTGTGCATCAGAAGCTTCATGAAATAGGTTTCCATGTCAGAGCAGCCGTACACAAGCTTCACATCAACATGCCTCGGCTGGAGTGGTGTACATGTTCTCTAGAGTGCTGAACCACCTTCCCCATCTGGCAATCTGATGGATGAATCTGGGTGTGGCGTATGCCATGAGAATATTACCTACTGAAATGCATAGTGCCTGTTGTAAAGATTGGTGGAGGAGGGATAATGGTCTGGGGCTGTTTTTCAAGGTTTCTGCTAGGACTCTCTCTGTTAAAGGGTCATCTTAATGACTTTGTGCACAAAGAAAGGTCCATGAAAACATGATTTAATAGTTTTTGTGTGGAGAAGCTTGAGTGAGCCCTGACCTCAACCCCACTGAACATTGTTAGGACATTGCCAATTGCAAGCCAGACCTTCTTGTACAACATCAGTGCCTGACCTCACAAATACCATTTATGCTGAATGGGCACAAATTCCCAAAGACACACATAGAAATCTTTTGTAAAGCCTTCTAAGAAAAGCTGTAGTTGTTATAGTTGCCATGGTGGACAAATCCATATTAATGTCCTAGGGGCGCGATCCGATATAGATCGTAGTTTAAGGCGCAAACGAGGGAACCCCCGCCGCCCGTAGTTTCAGCTCGCAACTCGAGCTATCCCATGTACGGCGCCGTCAGAGGCTAAAGTTCTGTAAGTCGGATAAACCAGCGATGTCCAGAAATCTGCGTAAGTACAAATTTCTGGAGTCGCCAGTGACTTACGGCACTTTAGAAACTGCCGGAGCCTACAAAACCTGACTAAGTTATAAAATCACCCATACTGTCTAACACGCCTCCCAAACATAGCCCGACACGTCTAACCATCTATCCGTTATCCCCCCTCACTATCCTAACAATAAAAAATGTATTAACCCCTAAACCGCTGCCCCCGGACCCCGCCACCACTAATAAAGTTATTAACCCCTAAACCGCTGCTCCCGGACCCCGCCGCCACCTACATTAAAAGTATAACCCCCTAATGTGATCCCCCTACACCGTCGCCAGCTACATTACATACCCCCTAATGTGAGCCCCTTACACCGCCGCCATCTACATTACCTACCCCCTATTGTGAGCCCCTTACACCGCCGCCATCTACATTACCTACCCCCTAATGTGAGCCCCTTACACCGCCGCCATCTATATTACCTACCCCCTAATGTGAGCTCCTACCCCGCCGCCAGCTATATTAAAATTATTAACCCCTAATTTAATCTCCCTACCCCGCCGCAAGCTATATTAATTACATTAACCCCTAATTTAATCCCCCTACCCCGCCGCCAGCTATATTAATTACATTAACCCCTAATTTAATCCCCCTATACCGCTGCCAGCTATATTAACTATATTAACCCTAATTATATTAGGGTTAATATAGTTAATATAGTTATTATATTATATATTAACTATATTAACCCTAATTATATTAGGGTTAATATAGTTAATATCGTTATTATATTATATATATTAAGTATAATAACCCTATCTAACTCTAACATCCCTAACTAAATTCTTATTAAAATAAATCTAATTAATATTAATATTATTAATTAAAATATTCCTATTTAAATCTAAATACTTACCTATAAAATAAACCCTAAGATAGCTACAATGTAATTAATAATTACATTGTAGCTATTTTAGGGTTTATATTTATTTTATAGGTAACTTGGTATTTATTTTAACTAGGTACAATAGCTATTAAATAGTTAATAACTATTTAATAGCTACCTAGTTAAAATAATTACCAATTTACCTGTAAAATAAATCCTAACCTAAGTTAAAAATACACCTACACTATCAATAAATTAAATAAACTACAAATATCTAAACTAAAATACAATAAACTAAACTAAACTAAATTACAAAAAAAACCCCCACTAAATTACAAAAAATAAAAAAAAGATTACAAGATTTTTAAGCTAATTACACCTATTCTAAGCCCCCTAATAAAATAATAAAGCCCCCCAAATTAAGAAAAATTCCCTACCCTATTCTAAATTAAAAAAGTTAACAGCTCTATTACCTTACCAGCCCTTAAAAGGGCCTTTTGCGGGGCATGCCCCAAAGAAATCAGCTCTTTTGCCTGTAAAAAAAACACAATACCACCCCCAACATTACAACCCACCACCCACATACCCCTACTCTAAAGCAAACCCCCCTTAAATAAACCTAACACTACCCCCCTGAAGATTTCCCTACATTGTCTTCACACAGACACATGCAAACACATGCAAACACATACACACATGCATTCACACAGATACACAAACTTACACAGACACACACAAACACACGCACACTAACTCACACAAACACACACGCAAACACACTTGCACTCCCACAGACACTCAAAAACATGGACTCACACATACACACACACTCAAACATAGACACACACACACTTACACAGACACACACTTACACAGACACATACACACAGACACTCACACAGACACACACTTACACAGACTCACACTCGGACACACTCACACATACACACACTCACACAAACACAAAAAACTAGCACACACAGACACAAACACACATTCATAAAGCTGTAAACACACATACATACAAATACATTTGTAAACGCACAAATATACAGGTACACACAAACATACATAAAATCACAAAAATGTGTAAACGCACATAAATACAAATACACACAAACACACACATATACAGGGGACACACAAACACACACACACATACATACAGGGACACAAAAATATTTTCATAAAAATGTTTAAACACACTTACAGGTACAATCAAACACACATATATAGAGGTACACACAGACACACACACAAATGTGTAAACACCCATATATACAAGTGCACACAAATATTCTCATAAAAATTATGAACACACTTACAGGTACAATCAAACACACATACACACACACACACATATTTAAACAGGTACACACAAAGGCACGCATATACAGGTACACACAAACACACATATACAGTTACACATAAACACACATATATACAGGTACACATAAACACACATATATACAGGTACACAAAAACACACACATATACAGGGGACACACAAACACACATATATATTTATATATATATATATATATATATATATACAGGTTCTCACAAACACACATATACAGGTACACAAAAACACACAAATATACAGGGGAAACACAAACACACATAAACAGTATATACAGGTACACACAAACACACATATATATATATATATATATATATATATATATATATATATATATATATATATATATATATATATACAGGTACACACAGACACACAAATGTGTAAACACACATAAATAAAAGTACACAAATATTTTCATAAAAATGTGTAAACACACTTACAGGTACAATCAAACACACTATACTGTACTACTGAACTATCTGACTGCTGATATTAGTGCATCCGGCACTTTCACTCTATTGATATCCAGCATTAATTAAGTCTGTATGTGAGGGGTTTAGCGCACTATCTGACTGCTGACGTTAGTGCATCCGGCACTTTCACTCTATTTATATCCAGCATTAATTAAGTCTGTATGTGAGGGGTTTAGCGCACTATCTGACTTGCTGACGTTAGTGCATCCGGCACTTTCACTCTATTGATAACCAGCATTAATTAAGTCTGTATGTGAGGGGTTTAGCGCACTATCTGACTTGCTGACGTTAGTGCATTCGGCACTTTCACTCTATTGATATCCAGCATTAATTAAGTCTGTATGTGAGGGATATAGCGCAATATCTGACCTGCTGACGTTAGTGCATCTGGCACTTTCACTCTATTGATATCCAGCATTAATTAAGTCTGTATGTGAGGGGTTTAGCGCACTATCTGACTGCTGACGTTAGTGCATCCGGCACTTTCACTCTATTGATATCCAGCATTAATTAAGTCTGTATGTGAGGGATATAGCGCACTATCTGACTTGCTGACGTTAGTGCATCCGGCACTTTCACTCTATTGATATCCAGCATTAATTAAGTCTGTATGTGAGGGGATATAGCGCACTATCTGACTTGCTGACGTTAGTGCATCCGGCACTTTCACTCTATTGATATCCAGCATTAATTAAGTCTGTATGTGAGGGGTTTAGCGCACCATCTGACTTGCTGACGTTAGTGCATCCGGCACTTTCACTCTATTGATATCAAGCATTAATTAAGTCTGTATGTGAGGGGTTTAGCGCACTATCTGACTTGCTGACGTTAGTGCATCCGGCACTTTCACTCTAATGATAACCAACATGAATTAAGTCTGTAAGTGAGGGGTTTAGCGAACTATCTGACCTGCTGACGTTAGTGCATCCGGCACTTTCACTCTATTGATATCCAGCATTAATTAAGTCTGTATGTGAGGGGTTTAGCGCACCATCTGACTTGCTGACGTTAGTGCATCTGGCACTTTTACTCTATTGATATCCAGCATTAATTAAGTCTGTATGTGAGGGGTTTAGCGCACTATCTGACTTGCTGACGTTAGTGCATCCGGCACTTTCACTCTATTGATATCCAGCATTAATTAAGTCTGTATGTGAGGGATATAGCGCAATATCTGACCTGCTGACGTTAGTGCATCTGGCACTTTCACTCTATTGATATCCAGCATTAATTAAGTCTGTATGTGAGGGGTATAGCGCACTATCTGACTTGCTGACGTTAGTGCATCCGGCACGTTCACTCTATTGATATCCAGCATTAATTAAGACTGTATGTGAGGGGTTTAGCGCACTATCTGACTTGCTGACGTTAGTGCATCCGGCACTTTCACTCTATTGATATCCAGCATTAATTAAGTCTGTATGTGAGGGGTTTAGCGCACTATCTGACTTGCTGACGTTAGTGCATCCGGCACTTTCACTCTACTGATATCCAGCATTAATTAAGTCTGTATGTGAGGGATATAGCGCACTATCTGACTGCTGATGTTAGTGCATCCGGCACATTCACTCTATTGATAACCAGCATTAATTAAGTCTGTATGTGAGGGGTTTAGCGCACTATCTGACTTGCTGACGTTAGTGCATCCGGCACTTTCACTCTATTGATATCCAGCATTAATTAAGTCTGTATGTGAGGGGTTTAGCGCACTATCTGACTGCTGACATTAGTGCATCTGGCACTTTCACTCTGTTGATAACCAACATGAATTAAATCTGTGTGTAAGGTGTTTAGCGCACTATCTGACCTGCTGACGTTAGTGCATCCGGCACTTTCACTCTACTGATATCCAGCATTAATTAAGTCTGTATGTGAGGGGTTTAGCGCACTATCTGACTGCTGACGTTAGTGCATCCGGCACTTTCACTCTATTGATATCCAGCATTAATTAAGTCTGTATGTGAGGGATATAGCGCACTATCTGACTTGCTGATATTAGTGCATCCGGCACTTTCACTCTACTGATATCCAGCATTAATTAAGTCTGTATGTGAGGGGTTTAGCGCACTATCTGACTTGCTGACGTTAGTGCATCCGGCACTTTCACTCTATTGATATCCAGCATTAATTAAGTCTGTATGTGAGGGGTTTAGCGCACTATCTGACTTGCTGACGTTAGTGCATCCGGCACTTTCACTCTATTGATATCCAGCATTAATTAAGTCTGTATGTGAGGGATATAGCGCAATATCTGACCTGCTGACGTTAGTGCATCTGGCACTTTCACTCTATTGATATCCAGCATTAATTAAGTCTGTATGTGAGGGGTTTAGCGCACTATCTGACTGCTGACGTTAGTGCATCCGGCACTTTCACTCTATTGATATCCAGCATTAATTAAGTCTGTATGTGAGGGATATAGCGCACTATCTGACTTGCTGACGTTAGTGCATCCGGCACTTTCACTCTATTGATATCCAGCATTAATTAAGTCTGTATGTGAGGGGATATAGCGCACTATCTGACTTGCTGACGTTAGTGCATCCGGCACTTTCACTCTATTGATATCCAGCATTAATTAAGTCTGTATGTGAGGGGTATAGCGCACCATCTGACTTGCTGACGTTAGTGCATCCGGCACTTTCACTCTATTGATATCAAGCATTAATTAAGTCTGTATGTGAGGGGTTTAGCGCACTATCTGACTTGCTGACGTTAGTGCATCCGGCACTTTCACTCTAATGATAACCAACATGAATTAAGTCTGTAAGTGAGGGGTTTAGCGCACTATCTGACCTGCTGACGTTAGTGCATCCGGCACTTTCACTCTATTGATATCCAGCATTAATTAAGTCTGTATGTGAGGGGTTTAGCGCACCATCTGACTTGCTGACGTTAGTGCATCAGGCACTTTTACTCTATTGATATCCAGCATTAATTAAGTCTGTATGTGAGGGGTTTAGCGCACTATCTGACTTGCTGACGTTAGTGCATCCGGCACTTTCACTCTATTGATATCCAGCATTAATTAAGTCTGTATGTGAGGGTTTTAGCGCAATATCTGACCTGCTGACGTTAGTGCATCTGGCACTTTCACTCTATTGATATCCAGCATTAATTAAGTCTGTATGTGAGGGGTATAGCGCACTATCTGACTTGCTGACGTTAGTGCATCCGGCACTTTCACTCTATTGATATCCAGCATTAATTAAGTCTGTATGTGAGGGGTTTAGCGCACCATCTGACTTGCTGACGTTAGTGCATCCGGCACTTTCACTCTATTGATATCAAGCATTAATTAAGTCTGTATGTGAGGGGTTTAGCGCACTATCTGACTTGCTGACGTTAGTGCATCCGGCACTTTCACTCTAATGATAACCAACATGAATTAAGTCTGTAAGTGAGGGGTTTAGCGAACTATCTGACCTGCTGACGTTAGTGCATCCGGCACTTTCACTCTATTGATATCCAGCATTAATTAAGTCTGTATGTGAGGGGTTTAGCGCACCATCTGACTTGCTGACGTTAGTGCATCTGGCACTTTTACTCTATTGATATCCAGCATTAATTAAGTCTGTATGTGAGGGGTTTAGCGCACTATCTGACTTGCTGACGTTAGTGCATCCGGCACTTTCACTCTATTGATATCCAGCATTAATTAAGACTGTATGTGAGGGGTTTAGCGCACTATCTGACTTGCTGACGTTAGTGCATCCGGCACTTTCACTCTATTGATATCCAGCATTAATTAAGTCTGTATGTGAGGGGTTTAGCGCACTATCTGACTTGCTGACGTTAGTGCATCCGGCACTTTCACTCTACTGATATCCAGCATTAATTAAGTCTGTATGTGAGGGATATAGCGCACTATCTGACTGCTGATGTTAGTGCATCCGGCACCTTCACTCTATTGATAACCAGCATTAATTAAGTCTGTATGTGAGGGGTTTAGCGCACTATCTGACTTGCTGACGTTAGTGCATCCGGCACTTTCACTCTATTGATATCCAGCATTAATTAAGTCTGTATGTGAGGGGTTTAGCGCACTATCTGACTGCTGACATTAGTGCATCTGGCACTTTCACTCTGTTGATAACCAACATGAATTAAATCTGTGTGTAAGGTGTTTAGCGCACTATCTGACCTGCTGACGTTAGTGCATCCGGCACTTTCACTCTACTGATATCCAGCATTAATTAAGTCTGTATGTGAGGGATATAGCGCACTATCTGACTTGCTGATATTAGTGCATCCGGCACTTTCACTCTACTGATATCCAGCATTAATTAAGTCTGTATGTGAGGGGTTTAGCGCACTATCTGACTTGCTGACGTTAGTGCATCCGGCACTTTTACTCTATTGATATCCAGCATTAATTAAGTCTGTATGTGAGGGGTTTAGCGCACTATCTGACTTGCTGACGTTAGTGCATCCGGCACTTTTACTCTATTGATATCCAGCATTAATTAAGTCTGTATGTGAGGGGTTTAGCGCACTATCTGACTTGCTGACGTTAGTGCATCCGGCACTTTCACTCTATTGATATCCAGCATTAATTAAGTCTGTATGTGAGGGATATAGCGCAATATCTGACCTGCTGACGTTAGTGCATCTGGCACTTTCACTCTATTGATATCCAGCATTAATTAAGTCTGTATGTGAGGGGTTTAGCGCACTATCTGACTGCTGACGTTAGTGCATCCGGCACTTTCACTCTATTGATATCCAGCATTAATTAAGTCTGTATGTGAGGGATATAGCGCACTATCTGACTTGCTGACGTTAGTGCATCCGGCACTTTCACTCTATTGATATCCAGCATTAATTAAGTCTGTATGTGAGGGGATATAGCGCACTATCTGACTTGCTGACGTTAGTGCATCCGGCACTTTCACTCTATTGATATCCAGCATTAATTAAGTCTGTATGTGAGGGGTTTAGCGCACCATCTGACTTGCTGACGTTAGTGCATCCGGCACTTTCACTCTATTGATATCAAGCATTAATTAAGTCTGTATGTGAGGGGTTTAGCGCACTATCTGACTTGCTGACGTTAGTGCATCCGGCACTTTCACTCTAATGATAACCAACATGAATTAAGTCTGTAAGTGAGGGGTTTAGCGAACTATCTGACCTGCTGACGTTAGTGCATCCGGCACTTTCACTCTATTGATATCCAGCATTAATTAAGTCTGTATGTGAGGGGTTTAGCGCACCATCTGACTTGCTGACGTTAGTGCATCAGGCACTTTCACTCTATTGATATCCAGCATTAATTAAGTCTGTATGTGAGGGGTTTAGCGCACTATCTGACTTGCTGACGTTAGTGCATCCGGCACTTTCACTCTATTGATATCCAGCATTAATTAAGTCTGTATGTGAGGGATATAGCGCAATATCTGACCTGCTGACGTTAGTGCATCTGGCACTTTCACTCTATTGATATCCAGCATTAATTAAGTCTGTATGTGAGGGGTATAGCGCACTATCTGACTTGCTGACGTTAGTGCATCCGGCACTTTCACTCTATTGATATCCAGCATTAATTAAGTCTGTATGTGAGGGGTTTAGCGCACCATCTGACTTGCTGACGTTAGTGCATCCGGCACTTTCACTCTATTGATATCAAGCATTAATTAAGTCTGTATGTGAGGGGTTTAGCGCACTATCTGACTTGCTGACGTTAGTGCATCCGGCACTTTCACTCTAATGATAACCAACATGAATTAAGTCTGTAAGTGAGGGGTTTAGCGAACTATCTGACCTGCTGACGTTAGTGCATCCGGCACTTTCACTCTATTGATATCCAGCATTAATTAAGTCTGTATGTGAGGGGTTTAGCGCACCATCTGACTTGCTGACGTTAGTGCATCTGGCACTTTTACTCTATTGATATCCAGCATTAATTAAGTCTGTATGTGAGGGGTTTAGCGCACTATCTGACTTGCTGACGTTAGTGCATCCGGCACTTTCACTCTATTGATATCCAGCATTAATTAAGACTGTATGTGAGGGGTTTAGCGCACTATCTGACTTGCTGACGTTAGTGCATCCGGCACTTTCACTCTATTGATATCCAGCATTAATTAAGTTTGTATGTGAGGGGTTTAGCGCACTATCTGACTTGCTGACGTTAGTGCATCCGGCACTTTCACTCTACTGATATCCAGCATTAATTAAGTCTGTATGTGAGGGATATAGCGCACTATCTGACTGCTGATGTTAGTGCATCCGGCACCTTCACTCTATTGATAACCAGCATTAATTAAGTCTGTATGTGAGGGGTTTAGCGCACTATCTGACTTGCTGACGTTAGTGCATCCGGCACTTTCACTCTATTGATATCCAGCATTAATTAAGTCTGTATGTGAGGGGTTTAGCGCACTATCTGACTGCTGACATTAGTGCATCTGGCACTTTCACTCTGTTGATAACCAACATGAATTAAATCTGTGTGTAAGGTGTTTAGCGCACTATCTGACCTGCTGACGTTAGTGCATCCGGCACTTTCACTCTACTGATATCCAGCATTAATTAAGTCTGTATGTGAGGGATATAGCGCACTATCTGACTTGCTGATATTAGTGCATCCGGCACTTTCACTCTACTGATATCCAGCATTAATTAAGTCTGTATGTGAGGGGTTTAGCGCACTATCTGACTTGCTGACGTTAGTGCATCCGGCACTTTTACTCTATTGATATCCAGCATTAATTAAGTCTGTATGTGAGGGGTTTAGCGCACTATCTGACTTGCTGACGTTAGTGCATCCGGCACTTTCACTCTATTGATATCCAGCATTAATTAAGTCTGTATGTGAGGGATATAGCGCACTATCTGACTTGCTGACATTAGTGCATCCGGTATATTGAAATCCAGCATTAATTAAGTCTGTATGTGAGGGGTTTAGCGCACTATCTGACTTGCTGATGTTAGTGCATCCGGCACTTTCACTCTATTGATATCCAGCATTAATTAAGTCTGTATGTGAGGGGTTTAGCGCACTATCTGACTTGCTGACGTTAGTGCATCCGGCACTTTCACTCTAATGATAACCAACATGAATTAAGTCTGTATGTGAGGGATATAGCGCACTATCTGACTTGCTGACGTTAGTGCATCCGGCACTTTCACTCTACTGATATCCAACATTAATTAAGTCTATGGGGTCGATTTAACAAGCAACGGATGATGTTTTCAACCTCGATGGTTTCTGGTCTGCCAGACATGGAAGTTAAGAAGTTAAAAATGTTTGTGCAATGTTAAATGCCGACAACATATGCTGTCAGCATTTAGTGAGGTCGAGCAGACATTATTTGTTTCAGTGGATTCGCTGTTGCGAATCATGTCCGCTCGACCTCAACAGCATATGCTGTCGACATTTAATATTTCACAAGCATTTCTAGTATGTCCGTTCGAACCTACATAAATCTACCCCAATATGTGAGTGGTTTAGCTGACTGAGTGCATCCGGCACTTTCACTCTACTGATATCCAGCATTAATTAAGTCTGTATGTGAGGGGTTTGGCGAACTATCTGACTTGCTGACATTAGTACATCCGGCACTTTCACTCTACTGATATATTGCATTAATTAAGTCTGTATGGGAGGGATATAGCGCACTATCTGACTTGCTGACGTTAGTGCATCCGGCACTTTCACTCTATTGATATCCAGCATTAATTAAGTCTGTATGTGAGGGGTTTAGCGCACTATCTGACTTGCTGACATTAGCGCATCCGGCACTTTCACTCTACTGATATCCAGCATTAATTAAGTCTGTATGTGAGGGGTTTAGCGCACTATCTGACTTGCTGACGTTAGTGCATCCGGCACTTTCACTCTATTGATATCCAGCATTAATTAAGTCTGTATGTGAGGGGTATAGCGCACTATCTGACTTGCTGACATTAGCGCATCCGGCACTTTCACTCTACTGATATCCAGCATTAATTAAGTCTGTATGTGAGGGGTTTAGCGCACTATCTGACTTGATGACGTTAGTGCATCCGGCACTTTCACTCTATTGATATCCAGCATTAATTAAGTCTGTATGTGCGGGGTTTAGCGCACTATCTGACTGCTGACGTTAGTGCATCCGGCACTTTCACACTATTGATATCCAGCATTAATTAAGTCTGTATGTGAGGGGTTTAGCGCACTATCTGACCTGCTGACGTTAGTGCACCCGGCACTTTCACTCTATTGATATCCAGCATTAATTAAGTCTGTATGTGAGGGGTATAGCGCACTATCTGACTTGCTGACATTAGCGCATCCGGCACTTTCACTCTACTGATATCCAGCATTAATTAAGTCTGTATGTGAGGGGTTTAGCGCACTATCTGACTGCTGACGTTAGTGCATCCGGCACTTTCACTCTATTGATATCCAGCATTAATTAAGTCTGTATGTGAGGGGTTTAGCGCACTATCTGACTTGCTGACGTTAGTGCATCCGGCACTTTCACTCTATTGATATCCAGCATTAATTAAGTCTGTATGTGAGGGGTTTAGCGCACTATCTGACTTGCTGACGTTAGTGCATCTGGCACTTTCACTTTATTGATATCCAGCATTAATTAAGTCTGTATGTGAGGGATATAGCGCACTATCTGACTGCTGACGTTAGTGCATCCGGCACTTTCCCTCTATTGATATCCAGCATTAATTAAGTCTGTATGTGAGGGGTTAAGCGCACTATCTGACTTGCTGACGTTAGTGCATCCGGCACTTTCACTCTACTGATATCCAGCATTAATTAAGTCTGTATGTGAGGGGTTTAGCGCACTATCTGACCTGCTGACATTAGTGCATCCGGCACTTTCACTCTATTGATATCCAGCATTAATTAAGTCTGTATGTGAGGGGTTTAGCGCACTATCTGACTTGCTGACGTTAGTGCATCCGGCACTTTCACTCTATTGATATCCAGCATTAATTAAGTCTGTATGTGAGAGGTTTAGCGCACTATCTGACTTGCTGACGTTAGTGCATCCGGCACTTTCACTCTATAGATATCCAGCATTAATTAAGTCTGTATGTGAGGGGTTTAGCGCACTATCTGACTTGCTGACATTAGCGCATCCGGCACTTTCACTCTACTGATATGCAACATTAATTAAGTCTATGGGGTCGATTTAACAAGCAACGGATGATGTTTCTAACCTCAATGGTTTCTGGTCTGCCAGAAACGGAAGTTAAGAAGTTAGAAATTTTTGTGCAATGTTAAATGCCGAAAACATATGCTGTCAGCATTTAGTGAGGTCGAGCAGACATTATTTGTTTCAGCGGATTCGCTGTTGCGAATCATGTCCGCTCGACCTCAACAGCATATGCTGTCGACATTTAATATTTCACAAGCATTTCTAGTATGTCCGTTCGAACCTACATAAATCTACCCCAATATGTGAGTGGTTTAGCTGACTGAGTGCATCCGGCACTTTCACTCTATTGATATCCAGCATTAATTAAGTCTGTATGTGAGGGGTTTAGCGCACTATCTGACCTGCTGATGTTAGTGCATCCGGCACTTTCACTCTATTGATAACCAGCATTAATTAAGTTTGTATGTGAGGGATATAGCGCACTATCTGACTGCTGACGTTAGTGCATCCGGCACTTTCACTCTATTGATATCCAGCATTAATTAAGTCTGTATGTGAGGGGTTTAGCGCACTATCTGACTGCTGACGTTAGTGCATCCGGCACTTTCACTCTATTGATATCCAGCATTAATTAAGTCTGTATGTGAGGGGTTTAGCGCACTATCTGACTGCTGACGTTAGTGCATCCGGCACTTTCACTCTATTGATATCCAGCATTAATTAAGTCTGTATGTGAGGGGTTTAGCGCACTGTCTGACCTGCTGACGTTAGTGCATCCGGCACTTTCACTCTATTGATATCCAGCATTAATTAAGTCTGTATGTGAGGGGTTTAGCGCACTATCTGACTTGCTGACGTTAGTGCATCCGGCACTTTCACTCTATTGATAACCAACATGAATTTAGTCTGTATGTGAGGGGTTTAGCGCACTATCTGACTTGCTGATGTTAGTGCATCCGGCACTTTCACTCTACTGATATCCAGCATTAATTAAGTCTGTATGTGAGGGGTTTAGCGCACTATCTGACTTGCTGACGTTAGTGCATCCGGCATTTTCACTCTATTGATATCCAGCATTAATTAAGTCTGTATGTGAGGGGTTTATCGAACTATCTGACTTGCTGACGTTAGTGCATCCGGCACTTTCACTCTATTGATAACCAGCATTAATTAAATCTGTATGTGAGGGGTTTAGCGCACTATCTGACTTGCTGACGTTAGTGCATCCGGCACTTTCACTCTATTGATAACCAGCATTAATTAAGTCTGTATGTGAGGGGTTTAGCGCACTATCTGACTGCTGACGTTAGTGCATCCGGCACTTTCACTCTATTGATATCCAGCATTAATTAAGTCTGTATGTGAGGGGTTTAGCGCACTATCTGACTTGCTGACGTTAGTGCATCCGGCACTTTCACTCTATTGATATCAAGCATTAATTAAGTCTGTATGTGAGGGGTTTAGCGCACTATCTGACTTGCTGACGTTAGTGCATCCGGCACTTTCACTCTAATGATAACCAACATGAATTAAGTCTGTAAGTGAGGGGTTTAGCGAACTATCTGACTTGCTGATATTAGTGCATCCTGCACTTTCACTCTACTGATATCCAGCATTAATTAAGTCTGTATGTGAGGGGTTTAGCGCACTATCTGACTTGCTGACGTTAGTGCATCTGGCACTTTTACTCTATTGATATCCAGCATTAATTAAGTCTGTATGTGAGGGATATAGCGCACTATCTGACTTGCTGACGTTAGTGCATCCGGCACTTTCACTCTATTGATATCCAGCATTAATTAAGTCTGTATGTGAGGGGTTTAGCACACTATCTGACTGCTGACGTTAGTGCATCCGGCACTTTCACTCTATTTATATCCAGCATTAATTAAGTCTGTATGTGAGGGGTTTAGCGCACTATCTGACTTGCTGACGTTAGTGCATCTGGCACTTTTACTCTATTGATATCCAGCATTAATTAAGTCTGTATGTGAGGGGTTTAGCGCACTATCTGACTTGCTGACGTTAGTGCATCCGGCACTTTCACTCTATTGATATCCAGCATTAATTAAGTTTGTATGTGAGGGATATAGCGCAATATCTGACCTGCTGACGTTAGTGCATCTGGCACTTTCACTCTATTGATATCCAGCATTAATTAAGTCTGTATGTGAGGGGTTTAGCGCACTATCTGACTGCTGACGTTAGTGCATCCGGCACTTTCACTCTATTGATATCCAGCATTAATTAAGTCTGTATGTGAGGGATATAGCGCACTATCTGACTTGCTGACGTTAGTGCATCCGGCACTTTCACTCTATTGATATCCAGCATTAATTAAGTCTGTATGTGAGGGGATATAGCGCACTATCGGACTTGCTGACGTTAGTGCATCCGGCACTTTCACTCTATTGATATCCAGCATTAATTAAGTCTGTATGTGAGGGGTTTAGCGCACCATCTGACTTGCTGACGTTAGTGCATCCGGCACTTTCACTCTATTGATATCAAGCATTAATTAAGTCTGTATGTGAGGGGTTTAGCGCACTATCTGACTTGCTGACGTTAGTGCATCCGGCACTTTCACTCTAATGATAACCAACATGAATTAAGTCTGTATGTGAGGGGTTTAGCGAACTATCTGACCTGCTGACGTTAGTGCATCCGGCACTTTCACTCTATTGATATCCAGCATTAATTAAGTCTGTATGTGAGGGGTTTAGCGCACCATCTGACTTGCTGACGTTAGTGCATCTGGCACTTTTACTCTATTGATATCCAGCATTAATTAAGTCTGTATGTGAGGGGTTTAGCGCACTATCTGACTTGCTGACGTTAGTGCATCCGGCACTTTCACTCTATTGATATCCAGCATTAATTAAGTCTGTATGTGAGGGATATAGCGCAATATCTGACCTGCTGACGTTAGTGCATCTGGCACTTTCACTCTATTGATATCCAGCATTAATTAAGTCTGTATGTGAGGGGTATAGCGCACTATCTGACTTGCTGACGTTAGTGCATCCGGCACGTTCACTCTATTGATATCCAGCATTAATTAAGACTGTATGTGAGGGGTTTGGCGCACTATCTGACTTGCTGACGTTAGTGCATCCGGCACTTTCACTCTACTGATATCCAGCATTAATTAAGTCTGTATGTGAGGGATATAGCGCACTATCTGACTGCTGATGTTAGTGCATCCGGCACCTTCACTCTATTGATAACCAGCATTAATTAAGTCTGTATGTGAGGGGTTTAGCGCACTATCTGACTTGCTGACGTTAGTGCATCCGGCACTTTCACTCTATTGATATCCAGCATTAATTAAGTCTGTATGTGAGGGGTTTAGCGCTTTATCTGACTGCTGACATTAGTGCATCTGGCACTTTCACTCTGTTGATAACCAACATGAATTAAATCTGTGTGTAAGGTGTTTAGCGCACTATCTGACCTGCTGACGTTAGTGCATCCGGCACTTTCACTCTACTGATATCCAGCATTAATTAAGTCTGTATGTGAGGGGTTTAGCGCACTATCTGACTGCTGACGTTAGTGCATCCGGCACTTTCACTCTATTGATATCCAGCATTAATTAAGTCTGTATGTGAGGGATATAGCGCACTATCTGACTTGCTGATATTAGTGCATCCGGCACTTTCACTCTACTGATATCCAGCATTAATTAAGTCTGTATGTGAGGGGTTTAGCGCACTATCTGACTTGCTGACGTTAGTGCATCCGGCACTTTCACTCTACTGATATCCAGCATTAATTAAGTCTGTATGTGAGGGATATAGCGCACTATCTGACTTGCTGACATTAGCGCATCTTTCACTTTCACTCTACTGATATCCAGCATTAATTAAGTCTGTATGTGAGGGGTTTAGCGCACTATCTGACTGCTGAGGTTAGTGCATCCGGCACTTTCACTCTACTGATATCCAGCATTAATTAAGTCTGTATGTGAGGGGTTTAGCGCACTATCTGACTTGCTGACGTTAGTGCATCCGGCACTTTTACTCTACTGATATCCAGCATTAATTAAGTCTGTATGTGAGGGGTTTAGCGCACTATCTGACTGCTGAGGTTAGTGCATCCGGCACTTTCACTCTACTGATATCCAGCATTAATTAAGTCTGTATGTGAGGGGTTTAGCGCACTATCTGACTTGCTGACGTTAGTGCATCCGGCACTTTTACTCTATTGATATCCAGCATTAATTAAGTCTGTATGTGAGGGGTTTAGCGCACTATCTGACTTGCTGACGTTAGTGCATCCGGCACTTTCACTCTATTGATATCCAGCATTAATTAAGTCTGTATGTGAGGGGTTTAGCGCACTATCTGACTTGCTGACGTTAGTGCATCCGGCACTTTCACTCTAATGATAACCAACATGAATTAAGTCTGTATGTGAGGGATATAGCGCACTATCTGACTTGCTGACGTTAGTGCATCTGGCACTTTCACTCTACTGATATCCAACATTAATTAAGTCTATGGGGTCGATTTAACAAGCAACGGATGATGTTTTCAACCTCGATGGTTTCTGGTCTGCCAGACATGGAAGTTAAGAAGTTAAAAATGTTTGTGCAATGTTAAATGCCGACAACATATGCTGTCAGCATTTAGTGAGGTCGAGCAGACATTATTTGTTTCAGTGGATTCGCTGTTGCGAATCATGTCCGCTTGACCTCAACAGCATATGCTGTCGACATTTAATATTTCACAAGCATTTCTAGTATGTCCGTTCGAACCTACATAAATCTACCCCAATATGTGAGTGGTTTAGCTGACTGAGTGCATCCGGCACTTTCACTCTACTGATATCCAGCATTAATTAAGTCTGTATGTGAGGGGTTTGGCGCACTATCTGACTTGCTGACATTAGTACATCCGGCACTTTCACTCTACTGATATATTGCATTAATTAAGTCTGTATGGGAGGGATATAGCGCACTATCTGACTTGCTGACGTTAGTGCATCCGGCACTTTCACTCTATTGATATCCAGCATTAATTAAGTCTGTATGTGAGGGGTTTAGCGCACTATCTGACTTGCTGACATTAGCGCATCCGGTACTTTCACTCTACTGATATCCAGCATTAATTAAGTCTGTATGTGAGGGGTTTAGCGCACTATCTGACTTGCTGACGTTAGTGCATCCGGCACTTTCACTCTATTGATATCCAGCATTAATTAAGTCTGTATGTGAGGGGTATAGCGCACTATCTGACTTGCTGACATTAGCGCATCCGGCACTTTCACTCTACTGATATCCAGCATTAATTAAGTCTGTATGTGAGGGGTTTAGCGCACTATCTGACTTGATGACGTTAGTGCATCCGACACTTTCACTCTATTGATATCCAGCATTAATTAAGTCTGTATGTGCGGGGTTTAGCGCACTATCTGACTGCTGACGTTAGTGCATCCGGCACTTTCACACTATTGATATCCAGCATTAATTAAGTCTGTATGTGAGGGGTTTAGCGCACTATCTGACCTGCTGACGTTAGTGCACCCGGCACTTTCACTCTATTGATATCCAGCATTAATTAAGTCTGTATGTGAGGGGTATAGCGCACTATCTGACTTGCTGACATTAGCGCATCCGACACTTTCACTCTACTGATATCCAGCATTAATTAAGTCTGTATGTGAGGGGTTTAGTGCACTATCTGACTGCTGACGTTAGTGCATCCGGCACTTTCACTCTATTGATATCCAGCATTAATTAAGTCTGTATGTGAGGGGTTTAGCGCACTATCTGACTTGCTGACGTTAGTGCATCCGGCACTTTCACTCTATTGATATCCAGCATTAATTAAGTCTGTATGTGAGGGGTTTAGCGCACTATCTGACTTGCTGACGTTAGTGCATCCGGCACTTTCACTCTATTGATATCCAGCATTAATTAAGTCTGTATGTGAGGGGTTTAGCGCACTATCTGACTTGCTGACGTTAGTGCATCTGGCACTTTCACTTTATTGATATCCAGCATTAATTAAGTCTGTATGTGAGGGATATAGCGCACTATCTGACTGCTGACGTTAGTGCATCCGGCACTTTCCCTCTATTGATATCCAGCATTAATTAAGTCTGTATGTGAGGGGTTAAGCGCACTATCTGACTTGCTGACGTTAGTGCATCCGGCACTTTCACTCTACTGATATCCAGCATTAATTAAGTCTGTATGTGAGGGGTTTAGCGCACTATCTGACCTGCTGACATTAGTGCATCCGGCACTTTCACTCTATTGATATCCAGCATTAATTAAGTCTGTATGTGAGGGGTTTAGCGCACTATCTGACTTGCTGACGTTAGTGCATCCGGCACTTTCACTCTATTGATATCCAGCATTAATTAAGTCTGTATGTGAGAGGTTTAGCGCACTATCTGACTTGCTGACGTTAGTGCATCCGGCACTTTCACTCTATAGATATCCAGCATTAATTAAGTCTGTATGTGAGGGGTTTAGCGCACTATCTGACTTGCTGACATTAGCGCATCCGGCACTTTCACTCTACTGATATGCAACATTAATTAAGTCTATGGGGTCGATTTAACAAGCAACGGATTATGTTTTCAACCTCAATGGTTTCTGGTCTGCCAGAAACGGAAGTTAAGAAGTTAGAAATTTTTGTGCAATGTTAAATGCCGACAACATATGCTGTCAGCATTTAGTGAGGTCGAGCAGACATTATTTGTTTCAGCGGATTCGCTGTTGCGAATCATGTCCGCTCGACCTCAACAGCATATGCTGTCGACATTTAATATTTCACAAGCATTTCTAGTATGTCCGTTCGAACCTACATAAATCTACCCCAATATGTGAGTGGTTTAGCTGACTGAGTGCATCCTGCACTTTCACTCTATTGATATCCAGCATTAATTAAGTCTGTATGTGAGGGGTTTAGCGCACTATCTGACCTGCTGATGTTAGTGCATCCGGCACTTTCACTCTATTGATAACCAGCATTAATTAAGTTTGTATGTGAGGGATATAGCGCACTATCTGACTGCTGACGTTAGTGCATCCGGCACTTTCACTCTATTGATATCCAGCATTAATTAAGTCTGTATGTGAGGGGTTTAGCGCACTATCTGACTTGCTGACGTTAGTGCATCCGGCACTTTCACTCTATTGATATCCAGCATTAATTAAGTCTGTATGTGAGGGGTTTAGCGCACTATCTGACTGCTGACGTTAGTGCATCCGGCACTTTCACTCTATTGATATCCAGCATTAATTAAGTCTGTATGTGAGGGGTTTAGCGCACTGTCTGACCTGCTGACGTTAGTGCATCCGGCACTTTCACTCTATTGATATCCAGCATTAATTAAGTCTGTATGTGAGGGGTTTAGCGCACAATCTGACTTGCTGACGTTAGTGCATCCGGCACTTTCACTCTATTGATAACCAACATGAATTTAGTCTGTATGTGAGGGGTTTAGCGCACTATCTGACTTGCTGATGTTAGTGCATCCGGCACTTTCACTCTACTGATATCCAGCATTAATTAAGTCTGTATGTGAGGGGTTTAGCGCACTATCTGACTTGCTGACGTTAGTGCATCCGGCATTTTCACTCTATTGATATCCAGCATTAATTAAGTCTGTATGTGAGGGGTTTATCGAACTATCTGACTTGCTGACGTTAGTGCATCCGGCACTTTCACTCTATTGATATCCAGCATTAATTAAGTCTGTATGTGAGGGGTTTAGCGCACTATCTGACTTGCTGACGTTAGTGCATCCGGCACTTTCACTCTATTGATAACCAGCATTCATTAAGTCTGTATGTGAGGGGTTTAGCGCACTATCTGACTTGCTGACGTTAGTGCATCTGGCACTTTCACTCTATTGATAACCAGCATTAATTAAGTCTGTATGTGAGGGGTTTAGCGCACTATCTGACTGCTGACGTTAGTGCATCCGGCACTTTCACTCTATTGATATCCAGCATTAATTAAGTCTGTATGTGAGGGGTTTAGCGCACTATCTGACTTGCTGACGTTAGTGCATCCGGCACTTTCACTCTATTGATATCAAGCATTAATTAAGTCTGTATGTGAGGGGTTTAGCGCACTATCTGACTTGCTGACGTTAGTGCATCCGGCACTTTCACTCTAATGATAACCAACATGAATTAAGTCTGTAAGTGAGGGGTTTAGCGAACTATCTGACTTGCTGATATTAGTGCATCCTGCACTTTCACTCTACTGATATCCAGCATTAATTAAGTCTGTATGTGAGGGGTTTAGCGCACTATCTGACTTGCTGACGTTAGTGCATCTGGCACTTTTACTCTATTGATATCCAGCATTAATTAAGTCTGTATGTGAGGGATATAGCGCACTATCTGACTTGCTGACGTTAGTGCATCCGGCACTTTCACTCTATTGATATCCAGCATTAATTAAGTCTGTATGTGAGGGGTTTAGCACACTATCTGACTGCTGACGTTAGTGCATCCGGCACTTTCACTCTATTTATATCCAGCATTAATTAAGTCTGTATGTGAGGGGTTTAGCGCACTATCTGACTTGCTGACGTTAGTGCATCTGGCACTTTTACTCTATTGATATCCAGCATTAATTAAGTCTGTATGTG
This sequence comes from Bombina bombina, assembly GCF_027579735.1. Classification (NCBI taxonomy): domain Eukaryota; kingdom Metazoa; phylum Chordata; class Amphibia; order Anura; family Bombinatoridae; genus Bombina; species Bombina bombina. Next base: position 21,903,051 of record NC_069501.1, on the reverse strand, counting down.
AGGGGTTTAGCGCACTATCTGACTTGCTGACGTTAGTGCATCCGGCACTTTCACTCTATTGATATCCAGCATTAATTAAGTTTGTATGTGAGGGATATAGCGCAATATCTGACCTGCTGACGTTAGTGCATCTGGCACTTTCACTCTATTGATATCCAGCATTAATTAAGTCTGTATGTGAGGGGTTTAGCGCACTATCTGACTGCTGACGTTAGTGCATCCGGCACTTTCACTCTATTGATATCCAGCATTAATTAAGTCTGTATGTGAGGGATATAGCGCACTATCTGACTTGCTGACGTTAGTGCATCCGGCACTTTCACTCTATTGATATCCAGCATTAATTAAGTCTGTATGTGAGGGGATATAGCGCACTATCGGACTTGCTGACGTTAGTGCATCCGGCACTTTCACTCTATTGATATCCATCATTAATTAAATCTGTATGTGAGGGGTTTAGCGCACCATCTGACTTGCTGACGTTAGTGCATCCGGCACTTTCACTCTATTGATATCAAGCATTAATTAAGTCTGTATGTGAGGGGTTTAGCGCACTATCTGACTTGCTGACGTTAGTGCATCCGGCACTTTCACTCTAATGATAACCAACATTAATTAAGTCTGTATGTGAGGGGTTTAGCGAACTATCTGACCTGCTGACGTTAGTGCATCCGGCACTTTCACTCTATTGATATCCAGCATTAATTAAGTCTGTATGTGAGGGGTTTAGCGCACCATCTGACTTGCTGACGTTAGTGCATCTGGCACTTTTACTCTATTGATATCCAGCATTAATTAAGTCTGTATGTGAGGGGTTTAGCGCACTATCTGACTTGCTGACGTTAGTGCATCCGGCACTTTCACTCTATTGATATCCAGCATTAATTAAGTCTGTATGTGAGGGATATAGCGCAATATCTGACCTGCTGACGTTAGTGCATCTGGCACTTTCACTCTATTGATATCCAGCATTAATTAAGTCTGTATGTGAGGGGTATAGCGCACTATCTGACTTGCTGACGTTAGTGCATCCGGCACGTTCACTCTATTGATATCCAGCATTAATTAAGACTGTATGTGAGGGGTTTAGCGCACTATCTGACTTGCTGACGTTAGTGCATCCGGCACTTTCACTCTATTGATATCCAGCATTAATTAAGTTTGTATGTGAGGGGTTTAGCGCACTATCTGACTTGCTGACGTTAGTGCATCCGGCACTTTCACTCTACTGATATCCAGCATTAATTAAGTCTGTATGTGAGGGATATAGCGCACTATCTGACTGCTTATGTTAGTGCATCCGGCACCTTCACTCTATTGATAACCAGCATTAATTAAGTCTGTATGTGAGGGGTTTAGCGCACTATCTGACTTGCTGACGTTAGTGCATCCGGCACTTTCACTCTATTGATATCCAGCATTAATTAAGTCTGTATGTGAGGGGTTTAGCGCACTATCTGACTTGCTGACGTTAGTGCATCTGGCACTTTTACTCTATTGATATCCAGCATTAATTAAGTCTGTATGTGAGGGGTTTAGCGCACTATCTGACTTGCTGACGTTAGTGCATCCGGCACTTTCACTCTATTGATATCCAGCATTAATTAAGTTTGTATGTGAGGGATATAGCGCAATATCTGACCTGCTGACGTTAGTGCATCTGGCACTTTCACTCTATTGATATCCAGCATTAATTAAGTCTGTATGTGAGGGGTTTAGCGCACTATCTGACTGCTGACGTTAGTGCATCCGGCACTTTCACTCTATTGATATCCAGCATTAATTAAGTCTGTATGTGAGGGTTTTAGCGCACTATCTGACTTGCTGACGTTAGTGCATCCGGCACTTTCACTCTATTGATATCCAGCATTAATTAAGTCTGTATGTGAGGGGATATAGCGCACTATCGGACTTGCTGACGTTAGTGCATCCGGCACTTTCACTCTATTGATATCCAGCATTAATTAAGTCTGTATGTGAGGGGTTTAGCGCACCATCTGACTTGCTGACGTTAGTGCATCCGGCACTTTCACTCTATTGATATCAAGCATTAATTAAGTCTGTATGTGAGGGGTTTAGCGCACTATCTGACTTGCTGACGTTAGTGCATCCGGCACTTTCACTCTAATGATAACCAACATGAATTAAGTCTGTAAGTGAGGGGTTTAGCGCACTATCTGACCTGCTGACGTTAGTGCATCCGGCACTTTCACTCTATTGATATCCAGCATTAATTAAGTCTGTATGTGAGGGGTTTAGCGCACCATCTGACTTGCTGACGTTAGTGCATCCGGCACTTTCACTCTATTGATATCCAGCATTAATTAAGTCTGTATGTGAGGGGTTTAGCGCACTATCTGACTTGCTGACGTTAGTGCATCCGGCACTTTCACTCTATTGATATCCAGCATTAATTAAGTCTGTATGTGAGGGATATAGCGCAATATCTGACCTGCTGACGTTAGTGCATCTGGCACTTTCACTCTATTGATATCCAGCATTAATTAAGTCTGTATGTGAGGGGTATAGCGCACTATCTGACTTGCTGACGTTAGTGCATCCGGCACGTTCACTCTATTGATATCCAGCATTAATTAAGACTGTATGTGAGGGGTTTAGCGCACTATCTGACTTGCTGACGTTAGTGCATCCGGCACTTTCACTCTATTGATATCCAGCATTAATTAAGTTTGTATGTGAGGGGTTTAGCGCACTATCTGACTTGCTGACGTTAGTGCATCCGGCACTTTCACTCTACTGATATCCAGCATTAATTAAGTCTGTATGTGAGGGATATAGCGCACTATCTGACTGCTGATGTTAGTGCATCCGGCACCTTCACTCTATTGATAACCAGCATTAATTAAGTCTGTATGTGAGGGGTTTAGCGCACTATCTGACTTGCTGACGTTAGTGCATCCGGCACTTTCACTCTATTGATATCCAGCATTAATTAAGTCTGTATGTGAGGGGTTTAGCGCACTATCTGACTGCTGACATTAGTGCATCTGGCACTTTCACTCTGTTGATAACCAACATGAATTAAATCTGTGTGTAAGGTGTTTAGCGCACTATCTGACCTGCTGACGTTAGTGCATCCGGCACTTTCACTCTACTGATATCCAGCATTAATTAAGTCTGTATGTGAGGGGTTTAGCGCACTATCTGACTGCTGACGTTAGTGCATCCGGCACTTTCACTCTATTGATATCCAGCATTAATTAAGTCTGTATGTGAGGGATATAGCGCACTATCTGACTTGCTGATATTAGTGCATCCGGCACTTTCACTCTACTGATATCCAGCATTAATTAAGTCTGTATGTGAGGGGTTTAGCGCACTATCTGACTTGCTGACGTTAGTGCATCCGGCACTTTCACTCTACTGATATCCAGCATTAATTAAGTCTGTATGTGAGGGATATAGCGCACTATCTGACTTGCTGACATTAGCGCATCTTTCACTTTCACTCTACTGATATCCAGCATTAATTAAGTCTGTATGTGAGGGGTTTAGCGCACTATCTGACTTGCTGACGTTAGTGCATCCGGCACTTTTACTCTATTGATATCCAGCATTAATTAAGTCTGTATGTGAGGGGTTTAGCGCACTATCTGACTTGCTGACATTAGTGCATCCGGTATATTGAAATCCAGCATTAATTAAGTCTGTATGTGAGGGGTTTAGCGCACTATCTGACTTGCTGATGTTAGTGCATCCGGCACTTTCACTCTATTGATATCCAGCATTAATTAAGTCTGTATGTGAGGGGTTTAGCGCACTATCTGACTTGCTGACGTTAGTGCATCCGGCACTTTCACTCTACTGATATCCAGCATTAATTAAGTCTGTATGTGAGGGATATAGCGCACTATCTGACTGCTGATGTTAGTGCATCCGGCACCTTCACTCTATTGATAACCAGCATTAATTAAGTCTGTATGTGAGGGGTTTAGCGCACTATCTGACTTGCTGACGTTAGTGCATCCGGCACTTTCACTCTATTGATATCCAGCATTAATTAAGTCTGTATGTGAGGGGTTTAGCGCACTATCTGACTTGCTGACGTTAGTGCATCTGGCACTTTTACTCTATTGATATCCAGCATTAATTAAGTCTGTATGTGAGGGGTTTAGCGCACTATCTGACTTGCTGACGTTAGTGCATCCGGCACTTTCACTCTATTGATATCCAGCATTAATTAAGTTTGTATGTGAGGGATATAGCGCAATATCTGACCTGCTGACGTTAGTGCATCTGGCACTTTCACTCTATTGATATCCAGCATTAATTAAGTCTGTATGTGAGGGGTTTAGCGCACTATCTGACTGCTGACGTTAGTGCATCCGGCACTTTCACTCTATTGATATCCAGCATTAATTAAGTCTGTATGTGAGGGATATAGCGCACTATCTGACTTGCTGACGTTAGTGCATCCGGCACTTTCACTCTATTGATATCCAGCATTAATTAAGTCTGTATGTGAGGGGATATAGCGCACTATCGGACTTGCTGACGTTAGTGCATCCGGCACTTTCACTCTATTGATATCCAGCATTAATTAAGTCTGTATGTGAGGGGTTTAGCGCACCATCTGACTTGCTGACGTTAGTGCATCCGGCACTTTCACTCTATTGATATCCAGCATTAATTAAGTCTGTATGTGAGGGGTTTAGCGCACTATCTGACTTGCTGACGTTAGTGCATCCGGCACTTTCACTCTAATGATAACCAACATGAATTAAGTCTGTAAGTGAGGGGTTTAGCGAACTATCTGACCTGCTGACGTTAGTGCATCCGGCACTTTCACTCTATTGATATCCAGCATTAATTAAGTCTGTATGTGAGGGGTTTAGCGCACTATCTGACTTGCTGACGTTAGTGCATCTGGCACTTTTACTCTATTGATATCCAGCATTAATTAAGTCTGTATGTGAGGGGTTTAGCGCACTATCTGACTTGCTGACGTTAGTGCATCCGGCACTTTCACTCTATTGATATCCAGCATTAATTAAGTCTGTATGTGAGGGATATAGCGCAATATCTGACCTGCTGACGTTAGTGCATCTGGCACTTTCACTCTATTGATATCCAGCATTAATTAAGTCTGTATGTGAGGGGTATAGCGCACTATCTGACTTGCTGACGTTAGTGCATCCGGCACGTTCACTCTATTGATATCCAGCATTAATTAAGACTGTATGTGAGGGGTTTAGCGCACTATCTGACTTGCTGACGTTAGTGCATCCGGCACTTTCACTCTATTGATATCCAGCATTAATTAAGTTTGTATGTGAGGGGTTTAGCGCACTATCTGACTTGCTGACGTTAGTGCATCCGGCACTTTCACTCTACTGATATCCAGCATTAATTAAGTCTGTATGTGAGGGATATAGCGCACTATCTGACTGCTGATGTTAGTGCATCCGGCACCTTCACTCTATTGATAACCAGCATTAATTAAGTCTGTATGTGAGGGGTTTAGCGCACTATCTGACTTGCTGACGTTAGTGCATCCGGCACTTTCACTCTATTGATATCCAGCATTAATTAAGTCTGTATGTGAGGGGTTTAGCGCACTATCTGACTGCTGACATTAGTGCATCTGGCACTTTCACTCTGTTGATAACCAACATGAATTAAATCTGTGTGTAAGGTGTTTAGCGCACTATCTGACCTGCTGACGTTAGTGCATCCGGCACTTTCACTCTACTGATATCCAGCATTAATTAAGTCTGTATGTGAGGGGTTTAGCGCACTATCTGACTGCTGACGTTAGTGCATCCGGCACTTTCACTCTATTGATATCCAGCATTAATTAAGTCTGTATGTGAGGGATATAGCGCACTATCTGACTTGCTGATATTAGTGCATCCGGCACTTTCACTCTATTGATATCCAGCATTAATTAAGTCTGTATGTGAGGGGTTTAGCGCACTATCTGACTTGCTGACGTTAGTGCATCCGGCACTTTCACTCTACTGATATCCAGCATTAATTAAGTCTGTATGTGAGGGATATAGCGCACTATCTGACTTGCTGACATTAGCGCATCTTTCACTTTCACTCTACTGATATCCAGCATTAATTAAGTCTGTATGTGAGGGGTTTAGCGCACTATCTGACTTGCTGACGTTAGTGCATCCGGCACTTTTACTCTATTGATATCCAGCATTAATTAAGTCTGTATGTGAGGGGTTTAGCGCACTATCTGACTTGCTGACATTAGTGCATCCGGTATATTGAAATCCAGCATTAATTAAGTCTGTATGTGAGGGGTTTAGCGCACTATCTGACTTGCTGATGTTAGTGCATCCGGCACTTTCACTCTATTGATATCCAGCATTAATTAAGTCTGTATGTGAGGGGTTTAGCGCACTATCTGACTTGCTGACGTTAGTGCATCCGGCACTTTCACTCTAATGATAACCAACATGAATTAAGTCTGTATGTGAGGGATATAGCGCACTATCTGACTTGCTGACGTTAGTGCATCCGGCACTTTCACTCTACTGATATCCAACATTAATTAAGTCTATGGGGTCGATTTAACAAGCAACGGATGATGTTTTCAACCTCGATGGTTTCTGGTCTGCCAGACATGGAAGTTAAGAAGTTAAAAATGTTTGTGCAATGTTAAATGCCGACAACATATGCTGTCAGCATTTAGTGAGGTCGAGCAGACATTATTTGTTTCAGTGGATTCGCTGTTGCGAATCATGTCCGCTCGACCTCAACAGCATATGCTGTCGACATTTAATATTTCACAAGCATTTCTAGTATGTCCGTTCGAACCTACATAAATCTACCCCAATATGTGAGTGGTTTAGCTGACTGAGTGCATCCGGCACTTTCACTCTACTGATATCCAGCATTAATTAAGTCTGTATGTGAGGGGTTTGGCGCACTATCTGACTTGCTGACATTAGTACATCCGGCACTTTCACTCTACTGATATATTGCATTAATTAAGTCTGTATGGGAGGGATATAGCGCACTATCTGACTTGCTGACGTTAGTGCATCCGGCACTTTCACTCTATTGATATCCAGCATTAATTAAGTCTGTATGTGAGGGGTTTAGCGCACTATCTGACTTGCTGACATTAGCGCATCCGGTACTTTCACTCTACTGATATCCAGCATTAATTAAGTCTGTATGTGAGGGGTTTAGCGCACTATCTGACTTGCTGACGTTAGTGCATCCGGCACTTTCACTCTATTGATATCCAGCATTAATTAAGTCTGTATGTGAGGGGTATAGCGCACTATCTGACTTGCTGACATTAGCGCATCCGGCACTTTCACTCTACTGATATCCAGCATTAATTAAGTCTGTATGTGAGGGGTTTAGCGCACTATCTGACTTGATGACGTTAGTGCATCCGACACTTTCACTCTATTGATATCCAGCATTAATTAAGTCTGTATGTGCGGGGTTTAGCGCACTATCTGACTGCTGACGTTAGTGCATCCGGCACTTTCACACTATTGATATCCAGCATTAATTAAGTCTGTATGTGAGGGGTTTAGCGCACTATCTGACCTGCTGACGTTAGTGCACCCGGCACTTTCACTCTATTGATATCCAGCATTAATTAAGTCTGTATGTGAGGGGTATAGCGCACTATCTGACTTGCTGACATTAGCGCATCCGGCACTTTCACTCTACTGATATCCAGCATTAATTAATTCTGTATGTGAGGGGTTTAGCGCACTATCTGACTTGCTGACGTTAGTGCATCCGGCACTTTCACTCTATTGATATCCAGCATTAATTAAGTCTGTATGTGAGGGGTTTAGCGCACTATCTGACTTGCTGACGTTAGTGCATCCGGCACTTTCACTCTATTGATATCCAGCATTAATTAAGTCTGTATGTGAGGGGTTTAGCGCACTATCTGACTTGCTGACGTTAGTGCATCCGGCACTTTCACTCTACTGATATCCAGCATTAATTAAGTCTGTATGTGAGGGGTTTAGCGCACTATCTGACTTGCTGACGTTAGTGCATCTGGCACTTTCACTTTATTGATATCCAGCATTAATTAAGTCTGTATGTGAGGGATATAGCGCACTATCTGACTGCTGACGTTAGTGCATCCGGCACTTTCCCTCTATTGATATCCAGCATTAATTAAGTCTGTATGTGAGGGGTTAAGCGCACTATCTGACTTGCTGACGTTAGTGCATCCGGCACTTTCACTCTACTGATATCCAGCATTAATTAAGTCTGTATGTGAGGGGTTTAGCGCACTATCTGACCTGCTGACATTAGTGCATCCGGCACTTTCACTCTATTGATATCCAGCATTAATTAAGTCTGTATGTGAGGGGTTTAGCGCACTATCTGACTTGCTGACGTTAGTGCATCCGGCACTTTCACTCTATTGATATCCAGCATTAATTAAGTCTGTATGTGAGAGGTTTAGCGCACTATCTGACTTGCTGACGTTAGTGCATCCGGCACTTTCACTCTATAGATATCCAGCATTAATTAAGTCTGTATGTGAGGGGTTTAGCGCACTATCTGACTTGCTGACATTAGCGCATCCGGCACTTTCACTCTACTGATATGCAACATTAATTAAGTCTATGGGGTCGATTTAACAAGCAACGGATGATGTTTTCAACCTCAATGGTTTCTGGTCTGCCAGAAACGGAAGTTAAGAAGTTAGAAATTTTTGTGCAATGTTAAATGCCGACAACATATGCTGTCAGCATTTAGTGAGGTCGAGCAGACATTATTTGTTTCAGCGGATTCGCTGTTGCGAATCATGTCCGCTCGACCTCAACAGCATATGCTGTCGACATTTAATATTTCACAAGCATTTCTAGTATGTCCGTTCGAACCTACATAAATCTACCCCAATATGTGAGTGGTTTAGCTGACGTTAGTCCATCCGGCACTTTCACTCTATTGATATCCAGCATTAATTAAGTCTGTATGTGAGGGATATAGCGCACTATCTGAATTGCTAACGTTAGTGCATCCGGCACTTTCACTCTATTGATATCCAGCATTAATTAAGTCTGTATGTGAGGGGTTTAGCGCACTATCTGAATTGCTAACGTTAGTGCATCCGGCACTTTCACTCTATTGATATCCAGCATTAATTAAGTCTGTATGTGAGGGGTTTAGCGCACTATCTGACCTGCTGACGTTAGTGCATCCGGCACTTTCACTCTATTGATATCCAGCATTAATTAAGTCTGTATGTGAGGGATATAGCGCACTATCTGACTTGCTGGCGTTAGTGCATCCGGCACTTTCACTCTATTGATATCCAGCATTAATTAAGTCTGTATGTGAGGGGTTTAGTGCACTATCTGACTTGCTGACATTAGTGCATCCGGCACTTTCACTCTATTGATAACCAACATGAATTAAGTCTGTATTTGAGGGGTTTAGTGCACTATCTGACTTGCTGAAGTTAGTGCATCCGGCACTTTCACTCTATTGATAACCAACATGAATGAAGTCTGTATGTGAGGGGTTTAGCGCACTATCTGACTTGCTGACGTTAGTGCATCCGGCATTTTCACTCTATTGATATCGAGCATTAATTAAGTCTGTATGTGAGGGGTTTAGCGCACTATCTGACCTGCTGACATTAGTGCATCCGGCATTTTCACTCTATTGATATCCAGCATTAATTAAGTCTGTATGTGAGGGGTATAGAGCACTATCTGGCTTGCTGACGTTAGTGCATCCGGCACTTTCACTCTATTGATATCCAGCATTAATTAAGTCTGTATGTGAGGGGTTTAGCACACTATCTGACCTGCTGACGTTAGTGCATCTGGCACTTTCACTCTATTGATATCCAGCATTAATTAAGTCTGTATGTGAGGGATATAGCGCACTATCTGACTTGCTGACGTTTGTGCATCCGGCACTTTCACTCTATTGATATCCAGCATTAATTAAGTCTGTATGTGAAGGATATAGCGCACTATCTGACCTGCTGATGTTAGTGCATCCGGCACTTTCACTCTACTGATATCCAACATTAATTAAGTCTATGGGGTCGATTTAACAAGCAACGGATGATGTTTTCAACCTCGATGGTTTCTGGTCTGCCAGACATGGAAGTTAAGAAGTTAAAAATGTTTGTGCAATGTTAAATGCCGACAACATATGCTGTCAGCATTTAGTGAGGTCGAGCAGACATTATTTGTTTCAGTGGATTCGCTGTTGCGAATCATGTCCGCTCGACCTCAACAGCATATGCTGTCGACATTTAATATTTCACAAGCATTTCTAGTATGTCCGTTCGAACCTACATAAATCTACCCCAATATGTGAGTGGTTTAGCTGACTGAGTGCATCCGGCACTTTCACTCTACTGATATCCAGCATTAATTAAGTCTGTATGTGAGGGGTTTGGCGCACTATCTGACTTGCTGACATTAGTACATCCGGCACTTTCACTCTACTGATATATTGCATTAATTAAGTCTGTATGGGAGGGATATAGCGCACTATCTGACTTGCTGACGTTAGTGCATCCGGCACTTTCACTCTATTGATATCCAGCATTAATTAAGTCTGTATGTGAGGGGTTTAGCGCACTATCTGACTTGCTGACATTAGCGCATCCGGTACTTTCACTCTACTGATATCCAGCATTAATTAAGTCTGTATGTGAGGGGTTTAGCGCACTATCTGACTTGCTGACGTTAGTGCATCCGGCACTTTCACTCTATTGATATCCAGCATTAATTAAGTCTGTATGTGAGGGGTATAGCGCACTATCTGACTTGCTGACATTAGCGCATCCGGCACTTTCACTCTACTGATATCCAGCATTAATTAAGTCTGTATGTGAGGGGTTTAGCGCACTATCTGACTTGATGACGTTAGTGCATCCGACACTTTCACTCTATTGATATCCAGCATTAATTAAGTCTGTATGTGCGGGGTTTAGCGCACTATCTGACTGCTGACGTTAGTGCATCCGGCACTTTCACACTATTGATATCCAGCATTAATTAAGTCTGTATGTGAGGGGTTTAGCGCACTATCTGACCTGCTGACGTTAGTGCACCCGGCACTTTCACTCTATTGATATCCAGCATTAATTAAGTCTGTATGTGAGGGGTATAGCGCACTATCTGACTTGCTGACATTAGCGCATCCGGCACTTTCACTCTACTGATATCCAGCATTAATTAATTCTGTATGTGAGGGGTTTAGCGCACTATCTGACTTGCTGACGTTAGTGCATCCGGCACTTTCACTCTATTGATATCCAGCATTAATTAAGTCTGTATGTGAGGGGTTTAGCGCACTATCTGACTTGCTGACGTTAGTGCATCCGGCACTTTCACTCTATTGATATCCAGCATTAATTAAGTCTGTATGTGAGGGGTTTAGCGCACTATCTGACTTGCTGACGTTAGTGCATCCGGCACTTTCACTCTATTGATATCCAGCATTAATTAAGTCTGTATGTGAGGGGTTTAGCGCACTATCTGACTTGCTGACGTTAGTGCATCTGGCACTTTCACTCTATTGATATCCAGCATTAATTAAGTCTGTATGTGAGGGATATAGCGCACTATCTGACTGCTGACGTTAGTGCATCCGGCACTTTCCCTCTATTGATATCCAGCATTAATTAAGTCTGTATGTGAGGGGTTAAGCGCACTATCTGACTTGCTGACGTTAGTGCATCCGGCACTTTCACTCTACTGATATCCAGCATTAATTAAGTCTGTATGTGAGGGGTTTAGCGCACTATCTGACCTGCTGACATTAGTGCATCCGGCACTTTCACTCTATTGATATCCAGCATTAATTAAGTCTGTATGTGAGGGGTTTAGCGCACTATCTGACTTGCTGACGTTAGTGCATCCGGCACTTTCACTCTATTGATATCCAGCATTAATTAAGTCTGTATGTGAGAGGTTTAGCGCACTATCTGACTTGCTGACGTTAGTGCATCCGGCACTTTCACTCTATAGATATCCAGCATTAATTAAGTCTGTATGTGAGGGGTTTAGCGCACTATCTGACTTGCTGACATTAGCGCATCCGGCACTTTCACTCTACTGATATGCAACATTAATTAAGTCTATGGGGTCGATTTAACAAGCAACGGATGATGTTTTCAACCTCAATGGTTTCTGGTCTGCCAGAAACGGAAGTTAAGAAGTTAGAAATTTTTGTGCAATGTTAAATGCCGACAACATATGCTGTCAGCATTTAGTGAGGTCGAGCAGACATTATTTGTTTCAGCGGATTCGCTGTTGCGAATCATGTCCGCTCGACCTCAACAGCATATGCTGTCGACATTTAATATTTCACAAGCATTTCTAGTATGTCCGTTCGAACCTACATAAATCTACCCCAATATGTGAGTGGTTTAGCTGACGTTAGTCCATCCGGCACTTTCACTCTATTGATATCCAGCATTAATTAAGTCTGTATGTGAGGGATATAGCGCACTATCTGAATTGCTAACGTTAGTGCATCCGGCACTTTCACTCTATTGATATCCAGCATTAATTAAGTCTGTATGTGAGGGGTTTAGCGCACTATCTGAATTGCTAACGTTAGTGCATCCGGCACTTTCACTCTATTGATATCCAGCATTAATTAAGTCTGTATGTGAGGGGTTTAGCGCACTATCTGACCTGCTGACGTTAGTGCATCCGGCACTTTCACTCTATTGATATCCAGCATTAATTAAGTCTGTATGTGAGGGATATAGCGCACTATCTGACTTGCTGGCGTTAGTGCATCCGGCACTTTCACTCTATTGATATCCAGCATTAATTAAGTCTGTATGTGAGGGGTTTAGTGCACTATCTGACTTGCTGACATTAGTGCATCCGGCACTTTCACTCTATTGATAACCAACATGAATTAAGTCTGTATTTGAGGGGTTTAGTGCACTATCTGACTTGCTGAAGTTAGTGCATCCGGCACTTTCACTCTATTGATAACCAACATGAATGAAGTCTGTATGTGAGGGGTTTAGCGCACTATCTGACTTGCTGACGTTAGTGCATCCGGCATTTTCACTCTATTGATATCGAGCATTAATTAAGTCTGTATGTGAGGGGTTTAGCGCACTATCTGACCTGCTGACATTAGTGCATCCGGCATTTTCACTCTATTGATATCCAGCATTAATTAAGTCTGTATGTGAGGGGTATAGAGCACTATCTGACTTGCTGACGTTAGTGCATCCGGCACTTTCACTCTATTGATATCCAGCATTAATTAAGTCTGTATGTGAGGGGTTTAGCACACTATCTGACCTGCTGACGTTAGTGCATCTGGCACTTTCACTCTATTGATATCCAGCATTAATTAAGTCTGTATGTGAGGGATATAGCGCACTATCTGACTTGCTGACGTTTGTGCATCCGGCACTTTCACTCTATTGATATCCAGCATTAATTAAGTCTGTATGTGAAGGATATAGCGCACTATCTGACCTGCTGATGTTAGTGCATCCGGCACTTTCACTCTATTGATAGCCAGCATTAATTAAGTCTGTATGTGAGGGGTTTAGCGCACCATCTGAGTTCCTGACATTAGCGCATCCTGCACTTTCACTCTACTGATAAGCAACATTAATTAAGTCTATGGGGTCGATTTAACAAGCAACGGATGATGTTTTCAACCTCAATGGTTTCTGGTCCGCCAGAAACGGAAGTTAAGAAGTTAAAAATGTTTGTGCAATGTTAAATGCTGACAACATATGCTGTCAGCATTTAGTGAAGTCGAGCAGACATTATTTGTTTCAGCGGATTCGCTGTTGCGAATCATGTCCGCTTGACCTCAACAGCATATGCTGTCGACATTTAATATTTCACAAGCATTTCTAGTATGTCCGCTCGACCCTACGTAAATCTACCCCAATATGTGAGTGGTTTAGCTGACGTTAGTGCATCCGGCACTTTCACTCTACTGATATCCAGCATTAATTAAGTCTGTATGTGAGGGATATAGCGCACTATCTGAATTGCTAACGTTAGTGCATCCGGCACTTTCACTATACTGATATCCAGCATTAATTAAGTCTGTATGTGAGGAATATAGAGCACTATCTGACTGCTGACGTTAGTGCATCCGGCACTTTCACTCTATTGATATCCAGCATTAATTAAGTCTGTATGTGAGGGGTTTAGCGCAATATCTGACTTGCTGACGTTAGCGCATCCGGCACTTTCTCTCTATTGATATCCAGCATTAATTAAGTCTGTATGTGAGGGATATAGCGCACTATCTGACTTGCTGGCGTTAGTGCATCCGGCACTTTCACTCTATTGATATCTAGCATTAATTAAGTCTGTATGTGAGGGGTTTAGCGCACTATCTGACTTGCTGGCGTTAGTGCATCCGGCACTTTCACTCTATTGATATCTAGCATTAATTAAGTCTGTATGTGAGGGATATAGCGCACTATCTGACCTGCTGACGTTATTGCATCCGGCACTTTCACTCTATTGATATCCAGCATTAATTAAGTCTGTATGTGAGGGGTTTAGCGCACTATCTGACTTGCTGATGTTAGTGCATCCGGCACCTTCACTCTATTGATATCCAGCATTAATAAAGTCTGTATGTGAGGGGTTTAGCGCACTATCTGACTTGCTGACGTTAGTGCATCCGGCACTTTCACTCTATTGATAACCAACATGAATTAAGTCTGTATGTGAGGGGTTTAGCGCACTATCTGACTTGCTGACGTTAGTGCATCCGGCACTTTCACTCTATTGATATCCAGCATTAATTAAGTCTGTATGTGAGGGATATAGTGCACTATCTGACTGCTGACGTTAGTGCATCCGGCACTTTCACTCTATTGATATCCAGCATTAATTAAGTCTGTATGTGAGGGGTTTAGCGCACTATCTGACCTGCTGACGTTAGTGCATCTGGCACTTTCACTCTATTGATATCCAGCATTAATTAATTCTGTATGTGAGAGGTTTAGCGCACTATCTGACTTGCTGACGTTAGTGCATCCGGCACTTTCACTCTATTGATATCCAGCATTAATTAAGTCTGTATGAGGGATATAGAGCACTATCTGACTGCTGACGTTAGTGCATCCGGCACTTTCACTCTATTGATATCCAGCATTAATTAAGTCTGTATGTGAGGGGTTTAGCGCACTATCTGACTTGCTGACGTTAGTGCATCCGGCACTTTCACTCTATTGATATCCAGCATTAATTAAGTCTGTATGTGAGGGGATTAGCGCACTATCTGACTTACTGACGTTAGTGCATCCGGCACTTTCTCTCTATTGATATCCAACATGAATTATGTCTGTATGTGAGGGGTTTAGCGCACTATCTGACTTGCTGACGTTAGTGCATCCGGCACCTTCACTCTATTGATATCCAGCATTAATTAAGTCTATATGTGAGGGGTTTAGCGCACTATCTGACCTGCTGACGTTAGTGCATTCGGCACTTTCACGCTATTGATAACCAACATGAATTAAGTCTGTATGTGAGGGGTATAGCGAACTATCTGACTGCTGACGTTAATGCATCCGGCACTTTCACTCTATTGATATCCAGCATTAATTAAGTCTGTATGTGAGTCGTTTAGCGCACTATCTGACTTGCTGACGTTAGTGCATCCGGCACTTTCACTCTATTGATATCCAGCATTAATTAAGTCTGTATGTGAGGGATATAGCGCACTATCTGACTTGCTGATGTTAGTGCACCGGTCACTTTCACTCTATTGATATCCAGCATTAATTAAGTCTGTATGTGAGGGGTTTAGCGCACTATCTGACTGCTGACGTTAGTGCATCCGGCACTTTCACTCTATTGATATCCAGCATTAATTAAGTCTGTATGTGAGGGGTTTAGCGCACTATCTGACCTGCTGACGTTAGTGCATCTGGCACTTTCACTCTATTGATAGCCAGCATTAATTAATTCTGTATGTGAGGGATATAGCGCACTATCTGACTGCTGACGTTAGTGCATCTGGCACTTTCACTCTATTTATATCCAGCATTAATTAAGTCTGTATGTGAGGGGTTTAGCGCACCATCTGAGTTCCTGACATTAGCGCATCCTGCACTTTCACTCTACTGATATGCAACATTACTTAAGTCTATGGGGTCGATTTAACAAGCAACGGATGATGTTTTCAACCTCAATGGTTTCTGGTCTGCCAGAAACGGAAGTTAAGAAGTTAGAAATTTTTGTGCAATGTTAAATGCCGACAACATATGCTGTCAGCATTTAGTGAAATCGAGCAGAAATTATTTGTTTCAGCGGATTCGCTGTTGCGAATCATGTCCGCTCGACCTCAAAAGCATATGCTGTCGACATTTAATATTTCACAAGCATTTTTAGTATGTCCGCTCGACCCTACATAAATCTACCCCAATATGTGAGTGGTTTAGCTGACTGAGTGCATCCGGCACTTTCACTCTATTGATATCCAGCATTAATTAAGTCTGTATGTGAGGGATATAGCGCACTATCTGACTTGCTGATGTTAGTGCATCCGGCACTTTCACTCTATTGAAAACCAACATGAATTAAATCTGTGTGTAAGGGGTTTAGCGCACTATCTGACTTGCTGACGTTAGCACATCTGGCACTTTCACTCTATTGATATCCAGCATTAATTAAGTCTGTATGTGAGGGGTTTAGCGCACTATCTGACTTGCTGACGTTAGTGCATCCGGCACTTTCACTCTATTGATATCCAGCATTAATTAAGTCTGTATGTGAGGGATATAGTGCACTATCTGACTGCTGACGTTAGTGCATCCGGCACTTTCACTCTATTGATATCCAGCATTAATTAAGTCTGTATGTGAGGGGTTTAGCGCACTATCTGACTTGCTGACGTTAGTGCATCCGGCACCTTCACTCTATTGATATCCAGCATTAATTAAGTCTATATGTGAGGGGTTTAGCGCACTATCTGACCTGCTGACGTTAGTGCATTCGGCACTTTCACGCTATTGATAACCAACATAAATTAAGTCTGTATGTGAGGGGTATAGCGAACTATCTGACTGCTGACGTTAATGCATCCGGCACTTTCACTCTATTGATATCCAGCATTAATTAAGTCTGTATGTGAGTCGTTTAGCGCACTATCTGACTTGCTGACGTTAGTGCATCCGGCACTTTCACTCTATTGATATCCAGCATTAATTAAGTCTGTATGTGAGGGATATAGCGCACTATCTGACTTGCTGATGTTAGTGCACCGGTCACTTTCACTCTATTGATATCCAGCATTAATTAAGTCTGTATGTGAGGGGTTTAGCGCACTATCTGACTGCTGACGTTAGTGCATCCGGCACTTTCACTCTATTGATATCCAGCATTAATTAAGTCTGTATGTGAGGGGTTTAGCGCACTATCTGACCTGCTGACGTTAGTGCATCTGGCACTTTCACTCTATTTATATCCAGCATTAATTAAGTCTGTATGTGAGGGGTTTAGCGCACCATCTGAGTTCCTGACATTAGCGCATCCTGCACTTTCACTCTACTGATATGCAACATTACTTAAGTCTATGGGGTCGATTTAACAAGCAACGGATGATGTTTTCAACCTCAATGGTTTCTGGTCTGCCAGAAACGGAAGTTAAGAAGTTAGAAATTTTTGTGCAATGTTAAATGCCGACAACATATGCTGTCAGCATTTAGTGAAATCGAGCAGAAATTATTTGTTTCAGCGGATTCGCTGTTGCGAATCATGTCCGCTCGACCTCAACAGCATATGCTGTCGACATTTAATATTTCACAAGCATTTTTAGTATGTCCGCTCGACCCTACATAAATCTACCCCAATATGTGAGTGGTTTAGCTGACTGAGTGCATCCGGCACTTTCACTCTATTGATATCCAGCATTAATTAAGTCTGTATGTGAGGGATATAGCGCACTATCTGACTTGCTGATGTTAGTGCATCCGGCACTTTCACTCTATTGAAAACCAACATGAATTAAATCTGTGTGTAAGGGGTTTAGCACACTATCTGAATTGCTAACGTTAGTGCATCCGGCACTTTCACTATACTGATATCCAGCATTAATTAAGTCTGTATGTGAGGTGTTTAGCGCACTAACTGATCTGCTGACGTTAGTGCACCCGGCACTTTCACTCTATTGATATCCAGCATTAATTAAGTCTGTATGTGAGGGATATAGCGCACTATCTGACTTGCTGCACGTTAGTGCATCCGGAACTTTCACTCTACTGATATCCAGCATTAATTAAGTCTGTATGTGAGGGGTTTAGCGCACTATCTGACTTGCTGACGTTAGTGCATCCGGCACTTTCACTCTATTGATATCCAGCATTAGTTAAGTCTGTATGTGAGGGGTTTAGCACACTATCTGACTTGCTGACGTTAGTGCATCCGGCACTTTCACTCTATTGATATCCAGCATTAATTAAGTCTGTATGTGAGGGATATAGTGCACTATCTGACTGCTGACGTTAGTGCATCCGGCACTTTCACTCTATTGATATCCAGCATTAATTAAGTCTGTATGTGAGGGGTTTAGCGCACTATCTGACCTGCTGACGTTAGTGCATCTGGCACTTTCACTCTATTGATATCCAGCATTAATTAATTCTGTATGTGAGAGGTTTAGCGCACTATCTGACTTGCTGACGTTAGTGCATCCGGCACTTTCACTCTATTGATATCCAGCATTAATTAAGTCTGTATGAGGGATATAGAGCACTATCTGACTGCTGACGTTAGTGCATCCGGCACTTTCACTCTATTGATATCCAGCATTAATTAAGTCTGTATGTGAGGGGTTTAGCGCACTATCTGACTTGCTGACGTTAGTGCATCCGGCACTTTCACTCTATTGATATCCAGCATTAATTAAGTCTGTATGTGAGGGGATTAGCGCACTATCTGACTTACTGACGTTAGTGCATCCGGCACTTTCTCTCTATTGATATCCAACATGAATTATGTCTGTATGTGAGGGGTTTAGCGCACTATCTGACTTGCTGACGTTAGTGCATCCGGCACCTTCACTCTATTGATATCCAGCATTAATTAAGTCTATATGTGAGGGGTTTAGCGCACTATCTGACCTGCTGACGTTAGTGCATTCGGCACTTTCACGCTATTGATAACCAACATGAATTAAGTCTGTATGTGAGGGGTATAGCGAACTATCTGACTGCTGACGTTAATGCATCCGGCACTTTCACTCTATTGATATCCAGCATTAATTAAGTCTGTATGTGAGTCGTTTAGCGCACTATCTGACTTGCTGACGTTAGTGCATCCGGCACTTTCACTCTATTGATATCCAGCATTAATTAAGTCTGTATGTGAGGGATATAGCGCACTATCTGACTTGCTGATGTTAGTGCACCGGTCACTTTCACTCTATTGATATCCAGCATTAATTAAGTCTGTATGTGAGGGGTTTAGCGCACTATCTGACTGCTGACGTTAGTGCATCCGGCACTTTCACTCTATTGATATCCAGCATTAATTAAGTCTGTATGTGAGGGGTTTAGCGCACTATCTGACCTGCTGACGTTAGTGCATCTGGCACTTTCACTCTATTGATAGCCAGCATTAATTAATTCTGTATGTGAGGGATATAGCGCACTATCTGACTGCTGACGTTAGTGCATCTGGCACTTTCACTCTATTTATATCCAGCATTAATTAAGTCTGTATGTGAGGGGTTTAGCGCACCATCTGAGTTCCTGACATTAGCGCATCCTGCACTTTCACTCTACTGATATGCAACATTACTTAAGTCTATGGGGTCGATTTAACAAGCAACGGATGATGTTTTCAACCTCAATGGTTTCTGGTCTGCCAGAAACGGAAGTTAAGAAGTTAGAAATTTTTGTGCAATGTTAAATGCCGACAACATATGCTGTCAGCATTTAGTGAAATCGAGCAGAAATTATTTGTTTCAGCGGATTCGCTGTTGCGAATCATGTCCGCTCGACCTCAAAAGCATATGCTGTCGACATTTAATATTTCACAAGCATTTTTAGTATGTCCGCTCGACCCTACATAAATCTACCCCAATATGTGAGTGGTTTAGCTGACTGAGTGCATCCGGCACTTTCACTCTATTGATATCCAGCATTAATTAAGTCTGTATGTGAGGGATATAGCGCACTATCTGACTTGCTGATGTTAGTGCATCCGGCACTTTCACTCTATTGAAAACCAACATGAATTAAATCTGTGTGTAAGGGGTTTAGCGCACTATCTGACTTGCTGACGTTAGCACATCTGGCACTTTCACTCTATTGATATCCAGCATTAATTAAGTCTGTATGTGAGGGGTTTAGCGCACTATCTGACTTGCTGACGTTAGTGCATCCGGCACTTTCACTCTATTGATATCCAGCATTAATTAAGTCTGTATGTGAGGGATATAGTGCACTATTTGACTGCTGACGTTAGTGCATCCGGCACTTTCACTCTATTGATATCCAGCATTAATTAAGTCTGTATGTGAGGGGTTTAGCGCACTATCTGACTTGCTGACGTTAGTGCATCCGGCACCTTCACTCTATTGATATCCAGCATTAATTAAGTCTGTATGTGAGGGGTTTAGCGCACTATCTGACCTGCTGACGTTAGTGCATTCGGCACTTTCACGCTATTGATAACCAACATAAATTAAGTCTGTATGTGAGGGGTATAGCGAACTATCTGACTGCTGACGTTAATGCATCCGGCACTTTCACTCTATTGATATCCAGCATTAATTAAGTCTGTATGTGAGTCGTTTAGCGCACTATCTGACTTGCTGACGTTAGTGCATCCGGCACTTTCACTCTATTGATATCCAGCATTAATTAAGTCTGTATGTGAGGGATATAGCGCACTATCTGACTTGCTGATGTTAGTGCACCGGTCACTTTCACTCTATTGATATCCAGCATTAATTAAGTCTGTATGTGAGGGGTTTAGCGCACTATCTGACTGCTGACGTTAGTGCATCCGGCACTTTCACTCTATTGATATCCAGCATTAATTAAGTCTGTATGTGAGGGGTTTAGCGCACTATCTGACCTGCTGACGTTAGTGCATCTGGCACTTTCACTCTATTTATATCCAGCATTAATTAAGTCTGTATGTGAGGGGTTTAGCGCACCATCTGAGTTCCTGACATTAGCGCATCCTGCACTTTCACTCTACTGATATGCAACATTACTTAAGTCTATGGGGTCGATTTAACAAGCAACGGATGATGTTTTCAACCTCAATGGTTTCTGGTCTGCCAGAAACGGAAGTTAAGAAGTTAGAAATTTTTGTGCAATGTTAAATGCCGACAACATATGCTGTCAGCATTTAGTGAAATCGAGCAGAAATTATTTGTTTCAGCGGATTCGCTGTTGCGAATCATGTCCGCTCGACCTCAACAGCATATGCTGTCGACATTTAATATTTCACAAGCATTTTTAGTATGTCCGCTCGACCCTACATAAATCTACCCCAATATGTGAGTGGTTTAGCTGACTGAGTGCATCCGGCACTTTCACTCTATTGATATCCAGCATTAATTAAGTCTGTATGTGAGGGATATAGCGCACTATCTGACTTGCTGATGTTAGTGCATCCGGCACTTTCACTCTATTGAAAACCAACATGAATTAAATCTGTGTGTAAGGGGTTTAGCACACTATCTGAATTGCTAACGTTAGTGCATCCGGCACTTTCACTATACTGATATCCAGCATTAATTAAGTCTGTATGTGAGGTGTTTAGCGCACTAACTGATCTGCTGACGTTAGTGCACCCGGCACTTTCACTCTATTGATATCCAGCATTAATTAAGTCTGTATGTGAGGGATATAGCGCACTATCTGACTTGCTGCACGTTAGTGCATCCGGAACTTTCACTCTACTGATATCCAGCATTAATTAAGTCTGTATGTGAGGGGTTTAGCGCACTATCTGACTTGCTGACGTCAGTGCATCCGGCACTTTCACTCTATTGATATCCAGCATTAGTTAAGTCTGTATGTGAGGGGTTTAGCACACTATCTGACTTGCTGACGTTAGTGCATCCGGCACTTTCACTCTATTGATATCCAGCATTAATTAAGTCTGTATGTGAGGGATATAGCGCACTATCTGACTTGCTGACGTTAGTGCATCCGGCACTTTCACTCTATTGATAACCAACATGAATTAAGTCTGTATGTGAGGGGTTTAGCGCACTATCTGACTTGCTGACGTTAGTGCATCCGGCACCTTCACTCTATTGATATCCAGCATTAATAAAGTCTGTATGTGAGGGGTTTAGCGCACTATCTGACTTGCTGACGTTAGTGCATCCGGCACTTTCACTCTATTGATAACCAACATGAATTAAGTCTGTATGTGAGGGGTTTAGCGCACTATCTGACTTGCTGACGTTAGTGCATCCGGCACTTTCACTCTATTGATATCCAGCATTAATTAAGTCTGTATGTGAGGGGTTTAGCGCACTATCTGACTTGCTGACATTAGTGCATCCAGCACTTTCACTCTATTGATAACCAACATGAATTAAGTCTGTACGTGAGGGGTTTAGCGCACTATCTGACTTGCTGACGTTAGTGCATCCGGTACCTTCACTCTATTGATATCCAGCATTAATTAAGTCTGTATGTGAGGGATATAGCGCACTATCTTACTTGCTGACGTTAGTGCATCCGGCACTTTCACTCTATTGATATCCAGCATTAATAAAGTCTGTATGTGAGGGGTATAGCGCACTATCTGACTGCTGACATTAGCGCATCCGGCACTTTCACTCTATTGATATCCAGCATTAATTAAGTCTGTATGTGAGGGGTTTAGCGCACTATCTGACTTGCTGACGTTAGTGCATCCGACACTTTCACTCTATTGATATCCAGCATTAATTAAGTCTGTATGTGAGGGGTTTAGCGCACTATCTGACTTGCTGATGTTAGTGCACCGGTCACTTTCACTCTATTGATATTTAGCATTAGTTAAGTCTGTATGTGAGAGGTTTAGCGCACCATCTGACTGCTGACGTTAGTGCACCCGGCACTTTCACTCTATTGATATCCAGCATTAGTTAAGTCTGTATGTGAGGGGTTTAGCGCACTATCTGACTTGCTGATATTAGTGCATCTGGCACTTTCACTCTATTGATATCCAGCATTAATTAAGTCTGTATGTGAGGGGTTTAGCGCACTATCTGACTTGCTGATATTAGTGCATCTGGCACTTTCACTCTATTGATAACCAACATGAATTAAGTCTGTATGTGAGGGGTTTAGCGCAATATCTGACTTGCTTACGTTAGTGCATCCAGCACTTTCACTCTATTGATATCTAGCATTTGTTAAGTCTGTATGTGAGGGGTTTAGCGCAATATCTGACTTGCTGACATTAGCGCATCCTGCACTTTCACTCTATTGATATCCAACATTAATTAAGTCTATGGGGTCAATTTAACAAGCAGCAGATGATGCTTCCGACCTTTATGGTTTCTGGTCTGCCAGACATGGAAGTTAAGAAATTAGAAATGTTTGTGCAATGTTAAATGCCGACAACATATGCTGTCAGCATTTAGCGAGGTCGAGCAGACATGATTCGCTTCAACGGATTCGCTGTTGCGAATCATGTCCACTCGACCTCGACAGCATTGATGTTGACATTTAATATTTCACAAGCATTTCTAGTATGTCCGCTTGACCCTACATAAATCTACCCCAATATGTGAGTGGTTTAGCACACTGACTTGCTGACATTAGCGGAGCCTGCACTTTCATTCTACTGATAAAAAACATCATTGTATGTGTAATATGAGTACAAAACAGAAGGGTTATTGATTTGCGCTCAAGAAATGTTAATGGCCAATAGCTCTTTAATTTAACAAAACTATTTAATTGCTATTTATATATTTATTTATTTAACAACACAGAAACATTAAACCGCAACGATGAAAAATTGGGAATTTCCGGGTTTCATCACTTCCTCAATGTGCCAGAATATAATAAAAATAGTAACAATAAGAACACTCATTACCACCCATACTAGAGCAAGCTGATCTGGGTAATTATCAGTTAAATCTGTTGTAAAATGTGTAACCTGCTTAATGTAACAGATGTGCGATTTCTTTGTAAGTGGCAGTTAGTTGTGTGAGTACAAATCAGATAACTGTAACACTGCCTGTTATATATAGACATGACTTTTATAGTACCCTATTGTTACACATACATGGTTCATTGGTACAGTATTTGTTGATATTATCATGTTAGATATATCAGGGGTTATATTATTATTATTATTATTATCTCTAGCCTGTCAAATACAAAGACTAGTTTTAAGCATTATGGTCGGGTGGTTAGTAAGTAACATCTTGCAGGGTTATGGCTGAGCTTGTAACTATAACCATTTTGGGGGTTCTATTGTAGCCCCTCAATTCTAAAATGTGTATCTAGTCATAGCTATAATTGTGCCAGCAGACTTAAGTACACAGGATGTACGGAGAGGCACAAGTATGAGTTTTACAGTATAAGAAAGAGCAGAAATTATAACTAATGTAGGTTAGACTCACTAAAGCTCTGGTTAATGCCTCCACACCTCATTTCAGAGGTACAGTGAGATTTCTAAAGGGCTGTTACCTCACCTGAGCGGTGGTAAAGAAGCTTAGTTCAATAGCAATAATTGTGGTGCCTTTTTTTAGGAACAGGTGGCTTTATTTTGAAATACAATAATTTGCTTGATATAAAAGTCAATAAAAAGGTTTGTTTGAGGGAATCTTTACAATTCGGAAGTTGCTTCATGAGTTTTTCTTTTTAGCACATTTTTTTGCATTTCTCTAGGATCTGTGAGACAACTCTAAGCACCTCCCCCAGCACTGCCAGAAACAGTGTAAATAGGAATACCTGTGCATAACTGAGGCAATTCATTTTCCTACCTACTCTTTTCACAAGTGATTATTCTCACAGAGTAATGAACAGAGCAAAATAAGCTTCTGAGTTTTACTTTATCTGTAATTATTTTACCAAGGCACCTTGCAGACCTGGTAGTTCATTTTTCAGGTTACCATTTAATTGACGCCCCACCCCACAGTGCCAGTCTCTCAGAATGTCTAGAAACACCCCCTACAATTAACCATTCAACAGCCAGGGCATTGCTGGCTTGTATGGCAATCACGAGTTTAACAAGAGTTTGCCATAACCTTTATTCTGACCCTGAGGAACTTCAACTGAGCTGCAGCACTTGCTGACTTGGCATAATGTCTGCAGTTTAGCAGTGATACTGATGGCTTTATACAGGCAATAAATAATCTCTCAATGAGTTTCCAGAAGTGACACCAGTTCTGTTTGTGTTTCCCACAACAAGAGAGATGTTTCACCACAAGACTGTGAAGTTATCTCAGCCCCCTGTGAGCCCAGACCCTAACACTTCTTCAATTTGTTTCTGCAATTTTGTTCCAGGAGTTATTGATACAACAAAAGGGACACAAAACCCAATTTGTTTCTTTCCTGATTCAAATAGAGCAGCAATTTTATGCAACTTTCTAATTTACTCCTATTATAAATTTGTCTTTGTTTTTTTGCTATCGTTATTTGAAAAAGCAGGAATGTAAGCATAGGAGCCGGACCACTTTTTGTTCAGCACCTGGGTAGTGCCTACTCATTGGTGGCTAAATGTAGCTACCAATCAGCAAGTGCTACCCAAGTGTTGAACCAAAAATGGGCCGGCTATTATACTTACATTTCTGTTTTTTCAAATAAAGATACCAAGAGAACAGAAAAATTATAATAGGACGTTGCTTAAAATTACTGCTCTATCAGAATCAGGAAAGAAAAAAAATGGGTTTGTGTCCCTTTAAGTCCTTGCACATCAGTGAATTAGGAGCACATTTGTAACTTGTTTCATTTTCTCTACACAAAAAAAACCTTTGCTGGCAGAGTTTGAAATATTTGTTCCTATTATTACTACATATAATTATTATTATTATTGTATTTATTTATTTCTGCTGCATCTAAACTATGTGCACCTGTCATTGCTTAAAGCTGATGCTGCTAATTTCATTTGCAGGAAGTTGGTGGTGAGATCTGCAGATGATTCCTCTGATAAGCTGAGACGGAGGTGTGATCTGCCATTTATAGAAGCTTCACACTTCAACAGTGGTTTAATCTGAGTCACACTGAACAAAAATGTCCTTTTGGGCAGATGCTGAGATGGGTAACGGGGTTATCAGTTGCCCTGTACAACCTGCAAATGACCGGCAGTAGGTATGGTCAAATGAATATATCACCCCTAAAGCTTGTAGTCACCACCCGTTACTGCCAGTAACACACAAATAAATGAGTGTATCTCTATGACTGCCAGTAACACACATATCACTGAGTTTGAACCCCCTAGACTAACAGTAGCACACACATAGCAGTACCTAATGGTTAATAGTAAAAAAACGCATCTGCTTTTATACTTGACTAGTGTAGTCTGAACAAATGTTAAAGAGACAGTCTACAATACAATTTTTATTGTTTTAAAAGATAGATAATCCCTTTATTACCCATTCACCAGTTTTGCATAACCAACACCGTTATATTAATACACTTTTTACCTCTGTGATTACCTTGTATCTAAGCATCTTCTGTCGGTCCCTATGGCTTTGTATTTATCATCTATTGACTTGCATTTAGTGCTGTGTTGTGCTAAATCTTAAATAACTCCTCATGCATTAACACATTCGGCTAGATTGCGAGTTTTGCGTTATGAGTGAAAAAGCCTCATAACGCTGCTTTTTCACTACCGCTGGTATTACGAGTTTCCGTAGCACCACAAATATCACCATCTACGCTGAAATACATACCGGTCACACAGACCCAGTAGTTAATGATATCCTGATAACAAAAACATCCACAAATCACTTAAAAAACATTACACAAAGTACACTTACACTCATACAAATACTCGACAATATTTATTTTTCATATTAAATTTTTCATGTCAAAATATAACGGATCAAAGTTACGAGATCTCGGGTGTTTGAAAAAAATGCACACAAAACCATTTTACATTGACTTACATAGAAAGACCGGAACATACACTCATCTAGCTACATCTAACTACAAATATTATTACATACATACACAAATCGATACATACAAACAATATACAGCACATTACCTACACAAAACAGATTTTTATTATGAAATAAACACAATTTAGCTACTTTTTCACACAAGAACATGATGCCACTCACTTTACGCTCAACACAAGTGTTGGGTTTTATTTCTTGGGAAATTTCTCTCAGCCATTACTTTATTGTTTTGAAACAATATTGCAGCAACATAGATTGATCAGATTCTATGCCATGTCTATGCACATTATACACAAGTATGCACTTTCATTCATGTTAGCGTGGACGTTTGCTTTTTACTATAACATCGCGTTTAATAAGTATTTATTACGCATATGAACAAACATTACGAAGGTGCACTGTATATAATATATTTTACACTTTCACATTACGAATCATTGGGGGGGAGAATACATTTCAGCAAACACCAAAAAAACACCCACTTTGAAAGCATTTGCACCGCTCACATACAAACAAGTATATACAATCAGCAATCATAACGAACACGCTACCATTGGACATATTGCACTATAAATCCCCCAAAGAACATGGCGAAAGCGTCCCTTGTGATCGACATTGTATCATATCGCTTTTGTGTTTTTGCATACCTTGTTACTCCTTGTGTGTTTGCTCTGCTGTTTGGCTTTGTGCTGTTTGGCTTGGCAAATATGGATGATCTGCAGTTAGTTGGTGCTGGTGCTGTTGCACGAGTTGTGTTCAACAGAATCAGACGTGTTTGGCATCTCCAAGAGAGACGTAGGGCTTGTCTGGTTAGAGGTCCTTGTCTTGAAAGGGTGAGGCCCACCTTGGATAACATGAGTGACTTCGAGGTTTATGACAAGTATAGGCTCAATCGCGAACAGCTCATTAGCCTTTACGATGTACTTAAACCTCATATGGAGCCACGTAAACGTATGCGGACTGCAATCCCTGGCATGACCAAGATGCTAAGTTGCATACACGTCCTGGCCTCTGGAGGTTTTCAAACCGGAGAGGGGTACATGCATGAGCTGTCTCAGGGTACCTTCTCTGTGGTTTTTAACAATTTTTTTGATGCCATGGTACGAGTTTTGTGAGCTTTACATAGGATTCCCTCAAAATTATAAAATATGAGAAAAAATTGAAAAAAAAACACACTTTTTCTAACTTTGACCCCCAAAATCTGTTACTCATCTTCAACCACCAAAAAATACCCATGCTAAATAGTTTCTAAATTTTGTCCTGAGTTTAGAAATACCCAATGTTTACATGTTCTTTGCTTTTTTTGAAAGTTATAGGGCCATAAATACAAGTAGCACTTTGCTATTTCCAAACCATTTTTTTTTCAAAATTAGCGAAAGTTACATTAGAACACTGATATCTGTTAGGAATCCCTGAAAATCCCTTGACATGTATATATTTTGTTTTAGTAGACAATCCAAAGTATTGATCTAGGCACATTTTGGTATATTTCATGCCACCATACAAAATATAAAATACAAAAAATCATTCACTTTTTCACAAATGTTTCCACAAACTTTTGGTTTCTCACTGAAATTATTTACAAACAGCTTGTGCAATTATAGCATAAATGGCTGTAAATGCTTCTCTGGGATCTCCTTTGTTCATAAATAGCAGACATATATGGCTTTGGCATTGGTTTTTGGTAATTAGAAGGCCGCTAAATGCCACTGCGCACCACATGTGTATTATGCCCAGCAGTGAAGGGGTTAATTAGGGAGCATGTAGGGAGCTTGTTGGGGTAATTTTAGCTTTAGTGTAGTGTAGTAAACAACACAAAGTATTGATCTAGGCTCATTTTGGTATATTTCATGCCACCATTTCACCGCCAAATGCGATCAAATAAAAAAAAAACGTTAAATTTTTCACAATTTTAGGTTTCTCACTGAAATCATTTACAAACAACTTGTGCAATTATGGCAAAAATGGTTGTAAATGCTTCTCTGGGATCCCCTTTGTTCAGAAATAGCAGACATACATGGCTTTGGCATTGCTTTTTGGTAATTAGGAGGTCACTAAATGCCACTGCACACCACACGTGAATTATGCCCAGCAGTGCAGGGGTTAATTAGGGAGCTTGTTTAGTGTCGTGTAGCAGACAACCCAAAGTATTGATCTAGGCCCATTTTGGTATATTTCATGCCACCATTTCACCGCCATATGCGATCAAATAAAAAAAATCGTTCCCTTTTTCACAAATTTTTTCACAAACTTTAGGTTTCTCACTGAAATTATTTACAAACAGCTTGTGTAATTATGGCACAAATGGTTGTAAATGCTTCTCTGGGATCCCCTTTGTTCAGAAATAGCAGACATGCAGACATATATGGCTTTGGCGTTGCTTTTTGGTAATTAGAAGGCCGCTAAATGCCGCTGCGCATCACACATGTATTATGGCTAGCAGTGAAGGGGTTAATTAAGTAGCTTGTAGGGAGCTTAGTGTAGCGGTTCCCACCCGTTCCTGCCCCATGCACGCACCTGCCCGGCGCCCCCCGTGCATGCGCACGCGTCCGTGCGTGCCCCCGTAGGTCCTGCCCCGATCCTGCCCCCCTCCACGGCCCATCAATGGCTGCCCACCTGCCTCCCACGTCTGCTCCCACCCACCAACGATAATGGCCATCGATGTCCTGTGCAGAGAGGGCCACAGAGTGGTGCTCTCTGCATCGGATGGCCATGCAGGGTTATTGCAGGATGCCTCAATATCGAGGCATCACTGCAATAACCGGAAAGCGACTGGAAGCGAGCAGGATCGCTTCCAGCTGCTTTCCAGACCGAGGATATGCAGGGTAAGTCCTCAGGCGTTAACTGTCTTTTTTTAGAGGACGTACCCTGCATGTCCTCGGTCATTAAGGGGTTAAACATGCAGCTCTAAGATGCAATTTTACCATTTCTTTCTCTTTTAGCAAATGTCTAGCTTATGCGAAAAACGTATATGTAGCATGTCCTAGCTTAAATGTGCAGCTATAGGATGCGCTTTAACCATTTAATTGTCTTTTTCAGCAAATGTCTAGTTTTATCTCCAAACAGATATGTAGCATGTCCTAGCTTAAATGTGCAGCTCTAGGATGCAATTTAACCATTTATTTCTCTTTTAGCAAATGTCTAGTTTATGCAAATAACGCATATGTAGCATGTCCTAGCTTAAATGTGCAGCTATAGGATGCGCTTTAACCATTTAATTGTCTTTTTCAGCAAATGTCTAGTTTTAGCTCCAAACAGATATGTAGCATGTCCTAGCTTAAATGTGCAGCTCTAGGATGCAATTTAACCATTTATTTATCTTTTAGCAAAAATCTAGTTTATGCGATTTTCGTGTACACAAATGCATTGTATCTTCTAAAAATGTATTTTAAGATAATACATTTTTATATATTTGTAATATTTGACATTTTGTTATGTTCATTATTTATAGGTGATTCAGGTTACATGAGCCAGCCTTGGCTCATTACGCCATTGCATAACCCCACATACGAGGCCCAGGAGCGCTACAATCGGGCACACAAGCAGACTAGGGCTGTAGTGGAGAGGATGTTTGGGCTCCTTAAAATGCGGTTACGATGCCTAGACAGGTCTGGAGGAGCCCTCCAATACAGCCCTAGTAAGGTGGCAAAGACCATTATAGCCTGCAGTGTCCTGCATAAAATAGCTCAGCGGGCTGGGATGCTGCAGGCCGTCCAGGCCCCCGAGACCTCCTCCAAGATGAGGAGGATGACCCAGTTCTAGAGCGGCCATTCCGGGACAAGGGGCTCAATGTCAGAGCAAACATCATCAATCGCAACTTCAGACAGTAAATACTAGAAGTTATATAGGAGCATTGTGAATACAGGTATACCCCGCTCATACAGCGGGTTAGGGACCGGAGCCCCGCTGTAAAGTGAAAACCGCCTTAAAGTGAAACAAGGCAGTTTTAGCTTTCTTTTCACTTGCCAGTGTGTTTTAAAAACTTGAAAACATGTTTGAACTTACATATATTAGGGGTGCAATAGTGCTACGTTTAGTTTAACACTAGCACAGCACAGTATTCAATTAGTATTCAATAAATACTGTACCTGTAAAATAGTGACAATTACTGTAGTACAATTTACCAGACTATAACACTGAGACACAGATTGCACTATAATGCTGTAAACAGAGTGAACTTAGCATAACAAAACAGTGCCAGACACTTTTCTTGCAATATCACAATGATTACAACACTGTTTCAAAATCCTTGGAGGTTGAACTTCAGCTCCACAGAGCGCTGTATTAGTGAAGCACTTTAAAGTGAAGCGCTGTAAAGTGAGGTATACCTGTATGTGTGCAATTTAGGAAAATAAGAAGTAGAGAATTGTGCAAACATGTTAGGATTGTTCAACAAATGATTATATCAAAATCATATTATAATTTTCTTATCATAGGTAATTTATACATCAGATGATTCTGGCATTGGCTCCTGTAATGACTTTGCCACCTGATTTTAAAAGACAACATCAGATGGTAAGTATACACAATGTATGGACTGGTGGGGGATTTTGCACAATGATCCATCATATGGCATACATTTTTAACTGTAGTATTTAGTTTACACATTACTAGATTTTTAGATAGTCAGAAAGGGATACTCTAGCAATACTGTGTGCTTCAAATTCATACATCAGAGGATAGGTCTGCACAATGTATGACTCACACTTGATTGATAGTACATAACACAAGAGATGCTACATACGCTTAGTAAGCTATTGATCTAAATCATTTCCG
This sequence comes from Bombina bombina, assembly GCF_027579735.1. NCBI lineage: Eukaryota > Metazoa > Chordata > Amphibia > Anura > Bombinatoridae > Bombina > Bombina bombina. The sequence goes on along the minus strand of NC_069501.1, from coordinate 21,871,224 downwards.
AAATGGTTGGGGGGGGGATGCATAACCAAGTCACACATTTTTTAATAATAATTTTATTTACACTTTATTTTCCATTAGGGAGATGACTTCATCTACAGACTGAAAGTGAAGAATCCCAGACTGAAAGTGAAGAATCCCAGACTGAAAGTGAAGAATACCAATGTGATCATGTCTGTGGCATTGTCTTTCAATTGTGCTGACTTTGAAAAACCAGACAAAAACACACGGTAAGTGGCCACAATTCTATGGAACAAGACTGGGGATGCAGGATGTATCATATGGGAGACACTTATGGTTCATAATGTTTTTTTTATTATTTTTAGATGGTATTTGACAATCCTCTATTTTGAAAATGATGAATAGGACATCTAATGAAGATAAACTGATATTTTGAATAGAATCGCCTTTCAAAGACCATACATACAGGTTAGTTTGCACAATGCATGCTATTTAAGAATCATAGGAGGAATAATGTTCAAAGAATTCTGAATATATACATGTCCTATTTTAGAATATGTTTATTTTATAAACATTACCCCTACTTTGTGCTAGAGAGGACTCAGGTTCTGACCAATCAGACAGATAAAGGGATACATTTTATAGTTGACATTTAGGTATATTATTATTTGAAGGGACATGAAATATTACATTCAATTATGTCCCTCATACAATAGAATACTTTATTTTATTCAAAATTTGATATGCATTATTTTTTCTAATTTAAAATGCTAATATGTGTAATTCAAATATTGATTAGACAATTTAATGTGAATAAATTCAAATTATATATAGATATTAAAAACAGGTTCAGACGGGAAATCTATATCAAAACAATACATGTTAGAGTATAGACATAAGATATACATTTAAATGTATTAGATTTAATGAATATTTTTAGACATGTGTTCATTAACTAACCAAATTGACTAATGTATTTAATATTTCTTTTCTTTCTTTTTCAGATTTTTATTTTTGATGAATTCCAATTTTTGTTTTAATAAATATATTTACATACTATATTTTTATATTTTATTTATTGAAATCCATATTATTTGATACATATCTCTATCACAGTAAGATAAGAATAAATACATTCATCTAATATTCTGACATGTAAACAAAATATTAGTCTCATGACTGTTAAAAGTTAGATACAGCCATCTATGATTTGATTGTGTGATTTATAGATGTCAAAATCATACCATTTTTATGACTAGGGTATGCAGTATAAATTATACATAACAACTTTGCTCATTTCACTTTTAAGAAATGAAAGTGTTTAACTTCTTAAGTTAAAGTGACAGTGTAGTTTAATGTTATATTTACATTCTAATCTCTATAATCTTTCTTAGGTATCCAAAAACATTCTTACAATAAATATAGGTTATTCGGCTTTAATTATTTGCAAGGTAATATAGTTTAAATGATCTTTAAATAAAACGTAAGTTAATTTCACATTTATACCAAGCTAGTTATTGTATGTCATATTGATGAATTTTCACTATAGTGGAGTCATTTGAAGGTTCAGTTAACTATAGATATATCAAAATATAATTTCTCACAATTATACTCTTTACCTGTGTTGGAGTGTATCACATATCTATAGGTATTTATGTTACCCTTTATTTATTTAGTTTATTTATCCAATGTTAACTCCACCTGTTCCTAATGGTTTTGTCCTTGAAGGGACATTAAACACAACATTTTATTTCATGATTCAGACAGAGAATACAAATTTAAACAACATTCAAATTTACTTTTATTATATAAATTGATTCATTCTTTAGATATCCTTTGTTAAAGAAATAGCAATGCACATGGGTTAGCCAATTACACAAGGCATCTAGGTGCAGCCACCAATCAGCAGCACCTGAGCCTATCTAGATATACTTTTCAGGAAAGAATATCAAGAGATAAAAGCAAATGAGATGATAGAAGTAAATTATAAAGATGTTTAACATTGTATTATCCATCTAAATCAGGAAAGAAAATAATTTAGTTTAATGTCCCTTTAAGGCAAAGCTGTATAAATACAGCCATTGTAAGATAATTCCCTCACAGTGGGGCACACAATACATAAGGTAATACAAATTAACAAATTTGTATGTTGATTGTTTGTCACATATAAGAAGTATGGATATGTCTAAACATCGGATTAAGTTAGGTGATCTGACTATCTATCCAAGCTAATACACATATTTGTGGTTTTCGCATCACAATAATAATTCATAGACCAATATGAACCATTTCATTTCATGCATTATATACTCTGCTGATAATAAAATAATAGGGCATTTTAAACACATTAAAGGGGCAGTCTACACTAGAATTTATATTGTTTAAAAATATAGATAATCCCCTTATTACCCATTCCCCAGTTTTGCATAACCAACACAGTTATATTAATATATGTTTTACTTCTGTGATTACATTGTATCTGGGCCTCTGCAGACTGCCCCCTTATCTCAGTGCTTTTGACAGACATGCAGTTTAGCCAATCAGTGCAGACTCCTAAATAACTCCACGTGAGTGAGCACAATGTTCTCTATATGACACACATGAACTAGTACTGTCTAACTGTGAAAAAACTTTCAAAATGCTCTGAGCTAAGAGGAGGTTTTCAACGGTTTAGAAATCAATCAACGGTTTAAAATCCCAATATTTTATCCAATCAGATGTACAGATACCATGTTCCATGGTGCATATCATGTTCACTTCACCATATAAAAGTCCATTACACTTTGCCATTTATGTCAGTTCTCTAATATATATATATATATATATATATATATATATATATATATATGCACACACAACTCAGCAGGCATGACGTCTCCCAGGTTCACACGGGCGGAAAGTGCTGCACTGGTCAACACAGTCGAGGAGTTTTATCCGTAGCTGTTTGGGAACAAGAAGAAGTCGACAAAGCCAACAATTAGGAGGGCCCTCTGGCTGTCTATCAACAAGATGTTAATGTGGTGTGTGACATCCAGAGGACCCCTGATCAAATCATGCAGAGATTCGGGGATATGAGGTGGCGGCTTTGCAAGAAAATCCACCTCATGAGGGAGTGGGTAAAAGCCCGTCGGAGGGATGGAAAGCAGGATCCACCCCCACGGAAACTATACCTGCAAACTTAGGAGGAGACTTTATGCACCCTCCTCAATCTCAGTTTCCCCAGCAGATTTGCATCCGCGCACTCCTCGACTTCTTCTCCTTCCCCAGTTGCTGGATATGACACTGAAGACCCAGAGCCCAGTGCAGCTGCTTCTCTAATTTTAGTATATATTTAAGCAATGTGTATATAGTCATATATTCAACCTATATAGATCTCAAACCACACGTTACGTATGATGTTTAGATATCTGAATTAAGATTCATCACACATTAAATGGGAATGATGTTTCTTGCACTCTCCAGAATATGCGTCACAGAGCTAAAATGGAATTGCGCATCCATGAAATCCCTATCATACGCCATTTCATAAATAGAATATCGAATCATACCAAAGTTATAAATATTAATTGGTATCATTAAATCTTTACAAATATCTGATTGGAATATCGTAATACACCCAATTGGAAAGATATTTGAAGTCTTTAGAAATTATTCTCATCACAATACTATATCCAAATCAATTCTGAATCACGGATGCGAAATTACGCTTTGAATAATTGTTTAATGATCACAAAAGATATAATTGCGCAGAAATGTGAACATATGTTTGCTGTAACAGTGGCATTACTTTAGACATGTTGGTCAAATGTATACGTTAATTAATATATATGTGAAGAATACAGTATCCTTATTTACAATCTTCTACATTAGAAAAGCTATACTAGCAAGATCAAAATAAAAATTGAACAATGTCTAACAATTGATGACAATGCAAGAAGACAAAAAATGACTTAAAGCGACAGTCAACAACATAAAAGATTGAAAATATCAACAACATAAAAGATTGAGAATAAGAATACATGATCTCTTTATTTATAAATTAATGTAGAAAACAATGAACTCAGTGAATACAAATATAAATTGACTTTGTCAAATCGAAATAAAAATATCTGATTGTTCGTGTCCATGGCCTGATTTGTATTAATTATGTCCAATCTTGATTGAATATTTTACAGATATGGATGTTGGTGCTGGAACCTCAAGCCCATGTTCGTCATAGTATAGTATGTCTCATTTTAATTTACCTTTGTCTTACAAATTTGGACATACCATTACCTAATCCATTCACATTGATCTCTATTAATATGGATACTCTAATTCTATTTTCTTGTTATTTTAAATTAAAAATCACGAATCAGATTTAGGATTCCATTGTAATACAAATCTCAATTTATGAGTATTTGAAGATATTCCTTCTATTCTTGATATCTTCATTTTAGAGTCATGGCCATTTTGTATTCTGCCCCTGGGTAGTGCTTGACATTTTATTGCTACATTTAGACCACACTAACACATTTTTACATATGTGCAGATTATATAAATATACATCTCATATGCTTTGATATTTTCTTCTTATCATTAAATGGACATGAAAAACAACATTTATCTTTTATGATTTAGACACAACCTGTGATTTTAAACAACTTTCACATTTGCTTCTATTATCTAAATTGCTTCAGTCTATTGGTATCCTTAGTTGAAAAGCATATCTAGGTAGGCGCAGGAGCAGCAATGCATTACTGGGAGTAACCTGCTGATTGGTTGATGCACAAAATTGCATATTTTCATTGGTTCAACAGATGTCTTCAGATAACTCACAGTAGTGCATAGTTGCTCCTTTTAAAAAATATTCTAAGACAATGAAGCAAATTATCTAAAATAATTATATTTGAAAGCTTTTTTAAATCACAGGCTGGATTTGAATCTTGAAAATTAATAGAATTAAACATTTGGAGTATTATGTCCCTTTAAGAGAGAAGGATAATTAAACATTCTTGATGATAGCATGACATTTTATGTTTTATTGTAATTGCATGCTCTATCCCATTCATTACATCAACATATGGACTAGACAATTCATTAACAGTGACATTTTCAAATAAAGATATTTTAATATTTAATATTAATAAAAAAATATCTTAATTAATCCTTACACTGTTTTGATGAAACAATATTGATATCTAAATCACATCTTTCACTCTTGGACTACCTTTATATATATCAAAATATTCTAACAGCACCATGATGACATATTTTAAAAAATATTATGTTTTGCATTGTGATCAATAAGTGTTGTGTCCTAAAACAGATTAGTGTACATTGCACAAATGGATCTATTTGCCACATGGATCAGCTTCTAGTTGTCACCAGTTGTTATTCAAAGTGTTGTGTGTGTGTGTCTGTATTATTTTTAAAACAGGGATCAATAGTTATATTTAGATATGTCAAAGATTAATATGACAATAATTGGCTGTCTAATATAGTAAGAAATCCAACATATGTGAAAAACATAATTTTCTTTACAATCCCCTTGATCAACTCGTAAATTTATTGTTCATATTAGTGCTCTAGTCTTCAATATTATTTAGAATATTTTATACTAATGTGATTTAGTGATGTTCAAACTGCGTTCAGTAATATATTTTAATATCATTAAAAGAACGAATTATTTTGACAAGCACAGAGGGATCCAGCACTAATGGTGACCTGCCTTTGCAGGCTTCTGGTAAGTCCATTGACTCATTCATATGTCATTGAAGGTGTATTTTTCATAAATATTATGATCATGGTTCTGATGAAGCATTCCATTTGAATAAAACATATAATGTACTCCTCTGATGATATATATATATTATTTTTTATTTTAAGATTAAGATTTCAAAGTTTCTTAGTCTACGCCTTTGTGCTTCTGAACATGACTAGCACATGTTTATATTTAGTATAAATTTAGACAATAATCATCAAGTGATACACATATGAGAATTCTTAAATGTTCCATGTACTCAGCTTTTGTGAATATTTTCAAAATACAGACTATAAAATGTAATTATTACTCATCAATAACTACAAATCTTATTTCATTTGCATGCTCCATCAAAATGATGTAATTTTGAATTTTGGTTCAGTATCTCTTTAATGCAACATTGATGTGTGTCCTTGAGCACTAGTAACATATGTTATAATATTTGATTTTAACGTGTACACAACATATTATGTTTTACAGAGACTGATGTAACAACATGTGTGATGGAGGAGGAAATGACTCCCTCGGATTCTGATGGTACATCAAATATATATAACATGTATCTAACATGTATTATTGTTTACAAATCATACTCTTGAAGAAAAATAAAGTCTACAGCTTTGTCCCTTAAAAATATATTATGCAATTTTATTTACACTACACTGCTGCCCCCCTTTCTATACCATACAGCATGAACATATGTTTTACATTTTTTTTTAAATTTATGTATGATTTGTCATTAATAACATCATGATGTCACATGCATATTCCATACAAAACCACAATAATCATATTCTGATTGTACAGACAGTCATTGCTATTCATCTGAGTGCCTAGATGCAGATGATATTATTATGTCATCATTGTTTAGAACTTCTAAACCACTTCTAAGTATACATAAAATATAATCATGTTGAAATTCCTTGATTTAATTTCAAGATGTATGATATGTAAATGGAATTTTAAAAGATTTATGTGTAGACTGTCCATTTCAATCAAACAAACATTATTATTCCTCAAATATAAAGCAGGCATTTCGGAATGTGTCTATTAATATTGGGATGGCATACATTTAATCCTAATGCAAAAGAGAGATTCACAAAAAATACCTAGAAAATGAAATAACAGATAGAGAAGATTATATTCTTAATAGTTAATATGAACGGTAGTATCTAATGTGTATATCTTCTGAATAGTAATTGATTGAAGCATCAATCTTCAAATTAGTCAATTTAAGATTACAAAGGCAATCACCGAAATATATACGTAAATCAGTGTTTACCTGGTTTCAAAGGCTAGGTGGAGTGGACATTTGAATTATATCATATTACACACTCCCATATTATTAAATTTTTGGATTTTCTAAAATCAATCCACGGGCATGTGTCTAAAAGAACTCTATTGCATTTCAATATCAAATGCATACATGCATAATAAAATATTATCCAAAACATAAATATATTATAAAATCATAAATATTAGCACATAATGTTGACTTAGAAAAATATTATTTGTAATGTTTTTATGAAATGTTACATGAAAAATAACAGTGAACACTCAGAGTTTAAAGTATCAATTAAATCTTCCTATTAATTATTAGTGATGTCGCGAACCTAAAAATTTGGGTTCGCGAACCGCGAACGCGAACTCCCGCAAAAGTTTGCAAACCGGCGAACCGGGCGAATCCCCATAGACTTCAATGGGCAGGCGAATTTTAAAACCCACAGGGACTCTTTCTGGCCACAATAGTGATGGGAAAGTTGTTTCAAGGGGACTAACACCTGGACTGTGGCGTGCCGGAGGGGGATCCATTGCAAAACTCCCATGGAAAATTACACAGTTGATGCAGAGTCTGGTTTTAATCCATAAAGGGCATAAATCACCTAACATTCCTAAATTGTTTGGAATAACGTGCTTTAAAACATCAGGTATGATGTTGTATCAATTAGGTAGTGTAAGGGTTACGCCCGCTTCACAGCGACAGACCAAACTCCCGCAGCGGGTACAACATCATCATCATCACACCGTACGTCCATGTGTGTAATGCTGCCTGACTGAGACATATCCCTGTTATCTACATCCTCTGGCAATAATGGTTGCGCATCACTCATTTCTTCCAACTGATGTGTAAATAACTCCTCTGACAGATCAAGTGAAGCAGCTGTGGTGCTAGTGTTGGTGGTGGTGGCAGGCGGGCGAGTGGTAACTTGAGAGGTGCTGCCCGAAGATAAGCTGGATGAGGATGGTGCGTCAAGGTTCGGAGCGGAAGCTATAGAAGATTGGGTGTCCTGTGTTAAAAAGTCAACTATGTCCTCAGAACTTTTCGAGTTCATGGTACGTGGCCTCTGAACACTGGGCATTATTCTAGGGCCAAAGGGAATCACAGCACCATGACCACGACGGCACCTGCCTGTCATTTTTTTTTTAAAGTACAGTTACACTACTATTAAACAAGATATGAGTGGTGGCACTGGCAAGTGGGCACAGTATACGCTGTGAGCCTGACAAAAAAAGCAGACTGATGTTTCACAGTCCAAAAAGTTTTTATTTTTTTAAATGAACACTTACACTACTATTAAACAAGATATGAGTGGTGGCACTGGGCAAGTGGGCACAGTATACGCTGTGAGCCTGACACAAAAAAGCAGACTGATGTTTCACAGTCCAAAAAGTTTTTTTTTTTTAAATGTACACTTACACTACTATTAAACAAGTGGTGGCACTGGGAAAGTGGGCACAGTATATGCTGTGAGCCTGGCACACACGCTGGCAGGCAGGCAACTGCAATTAGATTACACAAGCAGACTGATGTTTCACAGTCCAAAAAGTTTTTTTTTTTAAATTTACACTACTGTTACACCAGATATGAGTGGTGGCACTGGGCAAGTGGGCACAGTATACGCTGTGAGCCTGGCACACACGCTGGCAGACAGGCAACTGCAATTAGATTACACTAGCAGACTGATGTTTCACAGTCAAAAAAGTTTTTTTTTAATAATTTACACTACTGTTACACCAGATATGAGTGGTGGCACTGGGCAAGTGAGCCTGGCACACACGCTGGCAGGCAGGCAGGCAACTGCAATTAGATTACACTAGCAGACTGATGTTTCACAGTCAAAAAAGGTTTTTTTTTATAATTTACACTACTGTTACACCAGATATGAGTGGTGACACTGGGCAAGTGACTTGGCAGGCAGGCAACTGCAATTAGATTACACAGGAAAAAAAAAAAAGCAGACTGATGTTCTAGCCCTAAAAAGGGCTTTTTGGGGTGCTGTCCTTACAGCAGAGATCAGATGAGTCCTTCAGGATTGTAGTGGACACTGAATACACTAGCCTAGCTATCAATTTCCCTATTAAATCAGCAGCAGCTACACTGTCCCTCCTCTCACTAAGAATGCAGCTTCCAAATGAATCTAAAATGGATGCTGTCCAGGAGGTAGGAGGGTCTGGGAGGGACTGTCTGCTGCTGATTGGCTGGAATGTGTCTTCTGACTGTGAGGTAGGGGGTCAAAGTATTACTCAATGATGACGAATAAGGGGCGGATCGAACATCGCATATGTTCACCCAGTGCGGCGAACGAGAACATGCTATTCGCGACATCACTATTAATTATATTTGATTCAAATCAATCAATAACTTAAAACATAGTCATTATTGTGACTTTGTCTAAATATTTGATGAGAACAAGAATCCAGACTTTAAATAATGTTGAATCTTGATTGCTTTCAAGAGAATGCAATATTTTCATATCATATATGTATATATATTTTTTTAATATATTTCAGATGGACCTTCCACTTCTGGGCATCAGCCTCCTGCCCCCCCAGCCAGAAGCCCCTCCACAGCCAGAAGCCCCTCCCGCCCCTTCCCAGCCAGAAAACCCTCCCATCCCTTCCCAGCCAGAACCTGCTCCCGGCCCTTCCCATTCTTACTCCTGTCCTGTCCCTCCCAAAAAACGGTTCCTTGCCCCCACTCACCACTCTCCCCATTTGGCCGCCCTTAGATCTCCCCCACCTGCACAGCCACCAACTCCCCAGGCCCCTGACTCCCCATCTGTGCAGGCTCCACCAGAGCGGCAACCCAGTCCTCCACCTCGCCCAATCCCTCCCCCCCATCCCTCCCCATCAAGACTTTTACCACAATCCCCACCTTCATTGTCCTGGGTGTCAGATTGTCCTTCCCAGACACCGATGTAAGTATCATTACAAATCAACATTATAACATACTTTATTAAAGGGACATTATACTGATCTAATTATACATAAATAGAATTATATTTGAAAATGTTTTTGATTAACCTTTTCTTTATTTGATTAATGCAAATGTTTCCGATCTTAATTTTTTTAAATCAACATCCACATTTTCTAATATCTAAATGATATTGCGTAGATGTTGGATATCTATTATGTATATGTGCCAATATTTTTGATTTGGTATCACTGCCCTTTTCACAGTGTGTCATAAACAAAAGAAATATATTTTTTAAGATTGAGAGGGTTTTGATTTTTCTTAATATCATAATAGTTTATCTCTGAAGAACATATCTTCTATATAGCATATAAATTATAATAATAATTTGTATTTTAATTATTACAATGTCTCTTTGCTATCTTTTTATTATGTTTTGTAATTATTATTACACTTTAGTATTTATTTTTGTTTAGGTTGTGACTCAGCATGGTTAACGCTAGAGACTCTAGCGCGTATTGAGCAGACCATGCTGAGTAACAGTCAGTTGCTGGGAAGGATGCATGAGACGCATCTTCAGCTGCGGTTTCATCGCTTGACTCTAGAACTCATAATGCAGTTAGAGTCAATGCATGAAGCCGCAGTTGGAAATACAGAGGACGATGAAGGTGATGCTGATGCCCCATAAGTGGAGGATCTGGAGATGGCCCGAGGGAGAACTAATAAATCCTCCATCCACATGTTGTGTTTTTTATTGTTTAATATGTTGCCATTTAGCCTTTTTTTATATTGATGTGCCTGTTGCACTATGTCACCTTGTCAGATGGCTCCAATGGGGCTGTGTTGGCCTTTGTTTGCACTTTCAACTCCCTCCAAGAACTGTGATGCACTATGTCACCTTGTCAGATTGCTCCAATGGGGCTGTGTTGTCTTTTGTTTGCACTGTCAACTCTCTCCAAGGACTCTGATGCACTATGTCACCTTGTAAGATGGCTCCAATGGGGCTGTGTTGACCTTTGTTTGCCCTGTCAACTCCCTCCAAGGACTATGATGCACTATGTCACCTTGTCAAATGGCTCCAATGGGGCTGTGTTGGCCTTTGTTTGCACTTTCAACTCCCTCCAAGAACTGTGATGCACTATGTCACCTTGTCAGATTGCTCCAATGGAGCTGTGTTGGCCTTTGTTTGCACTGTCAACTCCCTCCAAGGACTGTGATGCACTATGTCACGTTGTCAGATGGCTCCAATGGGGCTGTGTTGGCCTTTGTTTGCCCTGTCAACTCCCTCCAATGACTGTGATGCACTATCTCACCTTGTCAGATGGCTCCAATGAGGTTATGTTGGCCTTTGTTTGGCCTGTCAACTCCCTCCAAGGACTGTGATACACTATGTCATATTGTCAGATGGATCCAATGGGGCTGTGTTGGCCTTTGTTTGCCTTTGTCAACTCCCTCCAAGGACTATGATGCACTATGTCACCTTGTCAGATGGCTCCAATGGTGCTGATTCATCAATATGAATTTTCTGAAAGTTATCTTATTTCTTTATGTTTTATGACATCATAATAAAAAAAAGTAATTAATATATTATTTTCATCTTTATTTATTCATGTCATTTTAATTTTTTATTTTATTTTATGTGGTTAATCCTTAAAGGGACATGAAAACAAAAAATGGTCTTTCATGATTCATATATATAATACATTTTTAAATAAATTCAATATTTACATCTATTATTTAATTTGCTTCATTTTCAAGATATACTTTGCTGAAAAGCTTATCTTTGCAAGATCATGAGTAGCAGAGAACCTTGGTTCTAGATGTTGATTGTTGGTTGCATATATATATTGGTTGTTATTGGCTCATCCATGTGTTCATTTAAAAACCATTAGTGAATTGATGCACCTTTAACAAATGATCCCAAGATTAATAAACTAATGAGATAATTGATGTAAATTATGAAGTTGATGGAAATAGTATCCTCTCTGTGAATCCTGAACTTAATTTTTTTTTATTTCATGTCCCTTTAAGTGATGCTGACCACAATTCTTAATTTATGGATCTGCATTTCTAATGTATTTATTTACTTTTTACATCTTCATAGACATATAATATTTTTAAAACCGACTATTATTTAAATGTTGGCAGCACATGTATTCCAATTTCACTTATATCTTATTGTAGTAGTCTAACCAAAGAAATCACTGTGTGTAATGCACATATTTTAGATGATTAATATATTTCTATTATTATTGCTTCTCTTTAATTATCCAACAATATATTGCTATAGGTAGGCTGACCATATTTCCGCTTGATTAAGTGACACATATGATAAATACATCTGTCACCAGAGCTATAGGTAACATATAATGTATAACCAATCCACATTTAACATAATGTATCTCATAGCATTCTTTCTCAGTTAAAGGGACATGAAACCCAATAATGTATTTTATATTTTAGGTATAACATATTTAAAAAAAAAAAAAATCTCAAATTTGATTCAGTCTCTTTGTATTATTTTTTTAAGGAGCAGCAGTGCACTAATGGTTTCAAAATGAACACATAGGTGAACCAATGACAATCGGCATATATATGTAGACACCAATCAACAGTTAGAACATAGGTTTTTTCTGCTCTTGAGATTACCTTGAAACACATTTCTACAAAAGATAACGAGAGAAATAATCAAATGTAAATAATATCATTCAGTTTGAAATGTAGTTAAAATTGCAACCCGTACATAATCGTGTAACATAAAATGTGGGTTTCATGTCCATTTAAACACTGCTGCTTCCTAAATAGTTCTGAATCCTCCTATTCTAATGTAATATATAATTATTACCAGCAATGGATTATATTTCATATTTCACAATATTACGTTATCTAGTATGACATTATGTGAAGCTGTGCATTACATGAAACAAACATGCTTCATAGATAAAAATATAGTAAATACTATTTTTTTAAATATAAATACGTTTCTTATTGACATGCAAAGCTGTAAAGTGAGTCCTTTGATTGGATGACATTTTTACGCGATCTCGTATGCGCCATGTTGCTTAAGACGTCACATGCCAAGGTGTTAAATGAGTCCTTTGATTGGATGACGTTTTTACGCGATCTCGCATGCGCCATGTTGCTTAAGACGTCACATGCCAAGATTTTAAATGAGTCCTGTGATTGGATAACATTTTTACGCTATCTCAGATGCGCCATGTTGCTTAAGACGTCACATGCCAAGGTGTTAAATCAGTCTGATTGGATTACGTTGTCCCGCAATATTAGATTAGTTTAAAACCATTACTTTCTTGTATTATGGATTGTGCCAATCATGTACATTGTTGAACCCTAGCTGATAAAGAACAGACAAATCTCTTTTGATGGCTGTTTCATTGAAGAACCGAATGAAGGCAATATGTTTTTCATTCAGAATATATTTTGAGTCAAGTGCAAATCCATGAATATACTCCAGCTTGTTTAATATGTTTGTCAACAATATTTTGACTTTACTAAATAATTACTGTGTTGTATTGAATTTTGTACATGTATAATTCCTAAAGATGCGCTTTTGTATTTGAATAAAATTATCAATATGCATTGACCTTTATCATATGATAAATATATGAGATGTCTACTTATTCTAGATGTTATATCCTGATATTTTTTATTAATGTAAATGCTCAGTATCGTGTCATGTATGGCTTCCACATTGTTGATCTCCAAATATAGTATTGTGAACATATGTTTTTAATGCAACTACAGGGAGTGCAGAATTATTAGGCAAATTAGTATTTTGACCACATCATCCTCTTTATGCATGTTGTCTTACTCCAAGCTGTATAGGCTCGAAAGCCTACTACCAATTAAGCATATTAGGTGATGTGCATCTCTGTAATGAGAAGGGGTGTGGTCTAATGACATCAACACCCTATATCAGGTGTGCATAATTATTAGGCAACTTCCTTTCCTTTGGCAAAATGGGTCAAAAGAAGGACTTGACAGGCTCAGAAAAGTCAAAAATAGTGAGATATCTTGCAGAGGGATGCAGCACTCTTAAAATTGCAAAGCTTCTGAAGCGTGATCATCGAACAATCAAGCGTTTCATTCAAAATAGTCAACAGGGTCACAAGAAGCGTGTGGAAAAACCAAGGCGCAAAATAACTGCCCATGAACTGAGAAAAGTCAAGCGTGCAGCTGCCAAGATGCCACTTGCCACCAGTTTGGCCATATTTCAGAGCTGCAACATCACTGGAGTGCCCAAAAGCACAAGGTGTGCAATACTCAGAGACATGGCCAAGGTAAGAAAGGCTGAAAGACGACCACCACTGAACAAGACACACAAGCTGAAACGTCAAGACTGGGCCAAGAAATATCTCAAGACTGATTTTTCTAAGGTTTTATGGACTGATGAAATGAGAGTGAGTCTTGATGGGCCAGATGGATGGGCCCGTGGCTGGATTGGTAAAGGGCAGAGAGCTCCAGTCCGACTCAGACGCCAGCAAGGTGGAGGTGGAGTACTGGTTTGGGCTGGTGGTATCAAAGATGAGCTTGTGGGGCCTTTTCGGGTTGAGGATGGAGTCAAGCTCAACTCCCAGTCCTACTGCCAGTTTCTGGAAGACACCTTCTTCAAGCAGTGGTACAGGAAGAAGTCTGCATCCTTCAAGAAAAACATGATTTTCATGCAGAACAATGCTCCATCACACGCGTCCAAGTACTCCACAGCGTGGCTGGCAAGAAAGGGTATAAAAGAAGAAAATCTAATGACATAGCCTCCTTGTTCACCTGATTTGAACCCCATTGAGAACCTGTGGTCCATCATCAAATGTGAGATTTACAAGGAGGGAAAACAGTACACCTCTCTGAACAGTGTCTGGGAGGCTGTGGTTGCTGCTGCACGCAATGTTGATGGTGAACAGATCAAAACACTGACAGAATCCATGGATGGCAGGCTTTTGAGTGTCCTTGCAAAGAAAGGTGGCTATATTGGTCACTGATTTGTTTTTGTTTTGTTTTTGAATGTCAGAAATGTATATTTGTGAATGTTGAGATGTTATATTGGTTTCACTGGTAAAAATAAATAATTGAAATGGGTATATATTTGTTTTTTGTTAAGTTGCCTAATAATTATGCACAGTAATAGTCACCTGCACACACAGATATCCCCCTAAAATAGCTATAACACAATATAAAACAAACTAAAAACTACTTCCAAAACTATTCAGCTTTGATATTAATGAGTTTTTTTGGGTTCATTGAGAACATGGTTGTTGTTCAATAATAAAATTAATCCTCAAAAATACAACTTGCCTAATAATTCTGCACTCCCTGTATTAAAAGGACATGAAACCAGATTCCTTCTAAATGAAATGTCTTTTTTAAATAATTCAAACACTATAATGTAGCTTTAATAAAATAGAGTTTATTTAACACGTCAAGAGAAATATGGCATTTATGCTTAGTATCCTATTCAAATATTTTCTTGTTGTAACAAGTACGTGTAGATATACCAACAAGCCCTAAGGATTAGTATATGTTAGCATATGTTATTGTTTAAAGGGACAGTCAAGTCAAGCAAAACATTAATGATTTGAATATTGAAAAATGCAATTTTGTTCAAATTTCTCTTAAACTTTTATCTCCAATTTATCTTTGTTCTCTTGGTGTTCTTAGTTGAAAGCTAAACCTAGGAGGTTCATCTGCTCATTTCTTAGACCTTAAAGAGTGCATCTAATCTGAATGCATTTTGACCACTAGAGGGCATTAGTTAATGTGTTTCATATAGAAAACATTGAGCTCATTCAGTATAGTTACCCTGGATTGATCACTGATTGGTTGAAATGCAGGTCTGTCAAAAGAACTGAAATAAGGGGCCATTTTTCAGAGGCATAGATACAAGGTTAATCGTAAAACGTGTATTTCTATAAGTCTTGTTATTCCAAACTTGATTATGCGTAATAAAGTTTTTTTTTTGTAACCAACAATAATTCATGTTATAACTGGCTCTTTAAGCTGTGTTGTTGGCATCAAAATAGTGATATGCCATCATGTATAATTGTAATGGTCATTTTGTTTGAGATTAGGAGAACAGTTTGGACATCACATTGCACAAACCAAGCAATGTAATCAACAAGGACAGCATGTGATGATGTGGTCTCCACACACTTGTAAAACACACTCTGCAAACAATCGGCCTCCATGGACCCATAGAAGCCTACTAAATACAGAGTGTGCTCCACAAGTGTGAGAAGACAACATCATCACATACCTGTCCATTACACATTAAATAAATAAAAATATATACAAAATGACTTCCTCTTCCTTCCCCTCTTCCCACGAGACTGTTCTCATAGAAGATGTTTGGGGAAGAGGGGGAGGAGGAGTACTGTGAGTGGTTAAGGGATCACCAGGCTGAGGAGAAGATGGAGGAGGCCCAGGAGCAGATGGTGCAGGAGCAGATGGCCCAGGAACAGATGTCCTAGGAGCAGATGTCCCAGGAGTAGATGGTCCAGGAGCAGATGGTGCGTTTTGCGCCTCCCGGAGGACATGCAACATATCCTTAAGAGTATTCAAAATCTCTCTTTGGTCTTCATGAATATCATTCAGTACTCCCATCTTGTACACTCTGCTTTCCGCCTGTTCCCTCCGGGAGGCACACATCTCCTCTAGAAAATCAGTCAAGATCTGCACCTCTGCTATCTCTGGGGTTATGTTCTCCTGAGGAGCTGCTGCATGGCGGGCTGCTGGTGCACGAGGGGCTGCTGCAGGTATCTCTTCTGCAACGGGACTTCTTCAGGGATCTCTTCTGCAGTGGGGGCTTCTTCAGGGGATGAAAGTACAGGGATGTCTTCCATGTCTCCCCGAGGTGGCGAGTCATCTGCACCACTCTCATGTCTGGGTGAAGGAGAAGCCTGTGGGTGCTGTGCTGCCTCCTCCCCAGGCTCAGACTCTGTATATTTGAAAAAGAAAGAAATCAAGATATTAGCACAATTCCAAATAAAGATGTAAATGTTCTATTTGAAAATGTATTAATGAGGCTGCCTTCGTAATTCTATTGTGAGCAAAAGCAATCAATACGATATCTGCATTTGCAAACCCGTCTTTCTGATATCTATATGGTCAATCTGAATGTATTTTTGCGTTTGTCTTAAATCTGTTTATATGCACACCTAACCTGTAAACTAGATACTAATGTGATGGCTTTTCTTGAAATGCAACTGGGCTTCTCATGCGATGCGAGCCTCTGTTTTCCAGACTGTGAAGCTCCCTGTCTATGCTGCACACCACTGGGCCCAGTCACTTGTTCATCTTCAACAATGGGGCTGGGTCCACCCACCCCTTCACCTCGCACATAGGTGTATTACATATATGGCGCCGTTAGAAAATAGACTGGCGTAAGTAAGACAAACTGGGCATCTTCAGAAATGTGCGCAAACACACATTTCTGTCGTCACAAAAAACTTACACCAGTATTATGTCCACGTAAAGTGTCAATAAAGAGTAGTGTTATGCAAATGAGGATAACATGTGTAAAAATGAAAACGGGATTGAAACAAAAATGTGACACGTTATTACGCTATTTAAATTCATATATAAACTCATGTGCAGTCTAAAGTAAATTGTGTGACCATAGTGTAACTTAAAGAACACATTATTTCATCATTGACATGTACGCATAACTATTGTATGAAACACATCCCTGTGTACTGCTCATATTCAAATCCCTCATAGACCAATTTACAATGTGCACATCTATGTTATAGAGTTTGACATGTGAATCAGTATAGGCCCTAGCATGTATCAATGTACATTGTATGCCCACATGGACATATATCTGACTGTACTAATCCTACCCATCATTTAACTCCTCCACAGAACCCGCCACAAGGATAAAAACAGCCATGCCACCACCACCGCCACCAGTCAGGCAACTGCACGAACAGTATACTCCCAGGCATGAGCATGGTTGGATGGCTTCAGTTGAGGACCCGGGATTGATGCCACCACCATTGCCATATGACCGAATATCCTTCCTTTGATTTTAAGGGGGAGCCAAGACAGCTACAAAGGGTCCATGTATTTACACCCCTCACAAAACAATCTCATGTCAGTCATGGATATTACCCACAGACTATGTCACAAGAAGTGTCGATTGTAGAGGTGGTCACACACATGTCATCAGTGGGACTGCCAATCATCCATGAGAGCTCTGCCATCCTCTTCCATGGGACGAGCTCCACCATCCTCTTCCATGGGACAAGCTCCATTATCTTCTTCCATGGGATGAGCTCCACCATCCTCTTCCATGGGATGAGCTCCACTATTCTCTTCGATGGTACGAGCTCCACCATCAGCTTCCATGGAACGAGCTCCACCATCCTCTTCCATGGGAAGAGCTCCAACATCTGCAGATGGAAATACAGCAGAAACTACAGTTGCCCCTCAAGCAGCAGAATATACAGCTGAACCTGACCCTCAAGCAGCAGAAGATACAGCTGAACCTGACCCTCAAACAGCAGAAGATACAGCTGAACCTGACCCTCAAACAGCAGAAGATACAGCTGAACCTGACCCTCAAGCAGCAGAAGATACAGCTGAACCTGACCCTCAAGCAGCAGAAGATACAGCTAAACCTGACCCTCAAGCAGCAGAAGATACAGCTGAAACTGACCCTCAAGCAGAAGAAGATACAGATGAACCTGACCCTCAAGCAGCTGCCAGCCCTATTGCTTAAGAGCCTGTGGATGCATTGTAATCCCTGGGTGAGGAATACATTGCACTCCAGAGGAGGCTCATGACAAGCACTCAGAACATACAAGAGGCCAAGAAAGGTTCTTCAGGAAACAATAAAGGTTCATCAGGAGCCAAGAGAGGTTTTTCAGTGGCCAAGAGAGGTTACACAAACATAGCATAGAGCTGCAGAGGGACATGGCAGCATCGTTAAGTGCAAGTGTTCAAAACCAGTCACAGATTATGTGAATTATGTCTGATATGCAAATGCAGATGGACAATAGAGAGAACAAAATCAACTCTTGGGTGTGTTAGTTGAGCACTTTACACACCAGCAGGACATTACCTCCAGCCTATCATCTGTGGCCAGCACACCAGCAGAAACACCAGAATCTGCTAAAACCAGGAGAACAAGGCAATCCGCTAAAGGCAGCTCAGCTCCCTCATCCAAGAAGCCAAAAAATAAATAAATATTATTGTAGTCCACCTTAAACCTTGTCCTCTGTTATTTACCATGCAACTGTCATACACATCAATGTGATGTGTGTTATATTACACTAATATTGTTAAAACATATAATATGACCTGTTTTCAGGGTGCCAGGAATCAGACTGAGACAAGAAGTGCAAAAATAATCACACCTTTACTAATAACAAAAATAATAAAAAGTCAATAAGTCAAATAACAAGCCAGGAGTCAAAACCAGAGCTGGTAGTCAGATGAGCCGAGTCAGAAGCCAAAGCGAGTAGTCAGACAAGCCAGAATCAGGAACAAGGAGAACAGCAAAGTCAAGAACAAGCCAGAGATCAGGAACCAAAAGAGACATCAGACTAGCCAGGTAATACACAGGAACTCAGAAACAGGTCTGAGACAACGCAAGGGCAAAGCATACTGAACAGAGGTCCTTTAAATAATAAGTGATGACATCACAATTCACACGGATGATGTACAACAAACTGGCCATAAGAGGGCTAGCAGGAAATGAGCAGCATCACACAATCTCAACCAGATTAAGCAAGATATGTGAGTAAAATGGTTGCCAGCAGCACATGGCAAACAAAGCAGGGGAAAAACCCTGAAAAACCCTGACAGTACCCTCCACTCAATGACCCCTCCCCCACGGGAGGACAAAAGGCTTATTAGAGGAACGGGCATGGAAGGCACAGAGGAGGGCGGAAGCATGAACATCAGAGGAGGGAACCCATGAATGCTTCTCCGGACCGTAACCCCTCCAGTGAACCAAACACTGTACGCGACCCCTGGACATACGAGAGTCAATAATGCTGCTGACCTCATATTCTTCATGGTTGTCAACAAAGATAGGATGGGGACGAGGCAACACAGTGGTAAACCAATTACAAACCAATGGTTTCAAGAGGGAGACATGAAAAACATTGGAGATGCGCATTGCAGGAGGAAGGTAAAGAGCATAGGCCACAGGACTGACCCGTCGGAGTATTTGAAAAGGACCAATATAACGGGGAGCCAGTTTATTGGAAGGCAAATGAAGGTTCAAGTTGTGGGAGGACAGCCAAACTCTCTCACCAACCTGGTAGGAAGGCGAGTGCAGACGCCTACGATCAGCCTGGAACTTTTGGCGCTGAATAGAACGATGAAGGCAATCCTGAATCTGCACCAACATGGAACGGAGTTGCTGGAGATGCTCCTCCAAAGCCGGAATTCCTTGAGACATGAATGAATCGGGCAACAAGGATGGTTGAAACCCATAATTCGCCATGAACGGGGATAACTGGGAGGAAGCATTAATAGCAATATTACGAGCAAACTCTGCCAAAGGTAATAGTTCAGACCAATTATTGTGGTGATGGGAGACATAGGAATGGAGGAACTGTTCCAGAGCTTGATTAGATCATTCCGCAGCCCCATTGGATTGAGGGTGATATGCCGAGGAGAAGGAAAACTGGATACACAATTGATCATAAAAGGAACGCCAAAATCTGGAGACAAACTGGCTACCCCAGTCCGACACTATCTCCTTGGGTAACCCATGTAAATGGAAGACCTCCCAGGCAAAAATTGAAGCAAGCTCCTGAGCAGTAGGCAACTTCTTCAAGGGAATGCAGTGTGACATTTTAGAAAAAACGGTCAACCACCATTAGGATAACAGTATTGCCATTGGAAACATGGAGCGAGACAATGAAGTCCATAGAAAGATGTGTCCAAGGACACTCACCATTAGCAATAGGTTGAAGAAGACTAACAGGTAGATGTTGAGGAGTCTTATTCTGTGCACAGACTGAGCAGGAGGCAACATACGCAGCAACATCAGAACGAAGACCTGGCCACCAGAATTGTTGAGTGACAGACCAATTCATTTGCTTCTTGCCCGAGTGACCTGTGGCTTTAGGATAGTGGTAAGTGTGCAACAGTTTAGTTTGAAGATTCTCAGGTACAAAGCACTTACCACTAGGTTTCTCAGGAGGTGCATTGGTTTGTGCAGCTAGGATCTCCTCCCCTAAGGGAGAAGTCAAATTGGTACTATGGTGGCCAAAATATGGTCAGGAGGTATAACTGGAATAGGTACAGACTCCTCCTTGGACAGAGGTGAAAATTGACGAGAGAGGGATCAGCCCTAACATTCTTACTACCAGGCATGTAGGAGACCACATAATTAAACCCAGACAAAAATAGCCTCCATCTGGCCTGTCGGGGCGACAAACGTTTTGCTTCAGATAGATAAGTCAAATTCTTGTGGTCAGTAAGAATGAGCACTGGTATGCTAGTACCCTCAAGAAGGTGCCTCCATTCCTTGAGTGACAAAATTATGGCCAGTAATTCCCTGTCTCCAATTTCATAATTGCACTACACTGGAGACAATTTCTTAGAGAAAAAACCGCATGGATGCAAAGAACCGTCAGGCATAGGACATTGACACAAGACGGCACCTACTTCAGTCTCAGATGCATCGACCTCAAGAACAAAAGGCAGGACAGGGTTAGGATGAGCCAGAACTGGAGTGGCAGCAAAGGCAGTCTTAAGACTCTCAAAAGCCTTATTGGCAGTAGGTGATCAATGGAGTGGATCATTCTCCTTACGGGTCATGTCAGTGATAGGTTTGACCAAGGAAGAAAAGTTTTTAATAAACTTTCTATAGTAATTGGCAAAGCCCAAAAAACGTTGAATAGAGCGAAGACCAACTGAGCGAGGCCAATGCAGGACTGCAGACAACTTGTCAGGATCCATGGCGAATCCTGCAACAGCGATTACATAACCTAGAAAGGTTACTTGAGTCTGATGGAACTCACATTTCTCGAGTTTACAAAACAGGCCATTCTCACGTAGTCTCTGAAATACCCGTGTACCATCAGAATGAAGAGCCTCAAAAGTGGGTGTATGAAGATATCATCTAAGTACACCACAACACACTGTTGCAACATATCTTGTAGAACATCATTAATAAATTCCTGGAAAACAGCTGGAGCATTACATAGGCCAAAGGGCATTACAAGATACTCATAATGCCCGCTCCTGGTGTTAAATGCTGTTTTCAATTCATGGTCATCCTTAATCCTAACGAGATTGTATTCTCCTCTTAAATCAAGTTTATAAAAGACCGTTGCTCCCTTGAGGCGGTCAAAGAGTTCCATAATGAGCGGAATAGGGTAAACATTCTTAATGGTAAGATGAATAAGACCCCTATAATCAATGCATGGTCTTAACTCGCCACCCTTTTTCTTCACGAAGAAGAAGCCAGCCCCTGCAGGAGAGCAGGATTTGCGGATGATTCCCTGTGACAGAGCATCGGTAACATAATCCTCCATAGCACAATTCTCTGCAACCGAGAGAGGGTAAACCCGGCCCCAAGGAGAAATGGCTCCGGGTTGCAGGTCTATGGCACAATTGTAAGACCGGTGAGGAGGCAACATACCGGCATGCACCTTGTCAAAAACGTCTTGGAACTCTCGGTACTCCTCATGCAATTGAGATACCAAAGAAGTGCACAGGACTTTGACTGGTTTCCAAAAACAAGTGGAAATGCATTGCGGAGACCACAAAAAAATTTCGGACCTACGCCAGTCAAGACTGGGATTGTGCTTTTGGAGCCAGGGATAACCCAGAACAACTGGAAAATGCGGAGAGTTAATCACCTGGAACTGGAGGGTTTCAAATTGGAGAGCCCCAACAGACATGGATAACGGAGTGGTTTCGTGAGTAATGAGTGCAGGCTAAAGAGGCCTGCCATCAATGGCCTCAATAGCAAGCAGAATGGACCGAGGAAATACAGGAATGGAGTGCTGTGATACAAAAGCACTGTCAATGAAATAGCCCGCAGCAACAGAGTCTGGGTGACTATGGAGGAGTCCACCCAGGAAAGTACAACCGTGACCAAAGGTTTCTCCTTTAGCGGTTCCGGGGACGAGTATAAACCACCCAAGGTCTGCCCCCGACAGGGCCCTAGGTGTGAGCGTTTAACCAGCCGTGTAGGACAAGACTTTAAAAGGTGGCCCTGTAACCCGCAATAGAGACAAAGCCCCTCCCTCCTCCTAAATGCCCTCTCCACCACAGAGAGACGCGTAAATCCCAACTGCATCAGCACAGCAGTACCTGGTGACTCACGGCCAGGAGACATGGGAGGAAAGGGAGGCAGGGGTGGGAGCAACAACATAGGAGACAACGGTACAGCTGGCTTCCGCAAGCGCTCCTTGAAAGAGGGTCTCTCTCTGAGTCTGATTTCAATTAGGATTAAAAAAAGACACCAAAGCCTCGAGATCCTCTGGTAAATCTCTGGCAGCAACTTTGTCTTTAATCACATCAGAAAGCCTATGAAAGAATGCGGCATCAAGGGCTTCATTGTTCCAACCAACCTCTGCGGCAGGCGTACGGAACTCAATGGCATACTGAGCAACAGATCTCGTACCTTGCTGAATGGACATGAGTCATTTGGCAGCAGAGGAGGAGTGATTCGGAACATCAAATACCCTTCAAAACGAGACCAAATTCAGGGTAATTAGAAATCACAGGTTTATTAGTCTCCCACAAGGGATTAGCCCAGGCAAGGGTCGTGTCAGAGAGTAAAGAGATGAGAAATCCCACCTTAGCTCTGTCAGAGGGAAATGCCTGAGGTAACATCTCAAAGTAAATAACCACCTGGTTAAAAAATCCTCTGCACTGATTAGGATCGCCTCCATAATGCTAAGGTAGAGGTGCAGAACCGGACATGCTCCTGGTAGGACTAGGTGCAGCAGCGGAAACAGGAGCAGCCATAACTTGTGGGACACTTTGGTCCAAATGTGCAGTGCGAGTCAGCAGGATTTGCAGGGCTAGTGCAAATTGATCCAAGCGGTGATCCTGTTCCTCAATCCTGGAAATGATTGTAGTTATAGGTGGATTATTAGCACCATCAGGATTCATGGCCCTTGCATAATGTCAGGGTGCCAGGAATCAGACTGAGACAAGAAGTGCAAAAATAATCACACCTTTATTAATAACAAAAATAATAAAAAGTCCATAAGTCAATTAAGAAGCCAGGAGTCAAAACCAGAGCTGGTGAGCCGAGTCAGGAGCCAAAGCGAGTAGTCAGACAAGCTGGAATCAGGAACAAGGAGAACAGCAAAGTCAGGAACAAGCCAGGGATCAGGAACCAGAGAAGATGTCAGACTAGCCAGGCAATACACAGGAACTCACAAACAGGTCTGAGACAACGCAAGGGCAAAGCATTCTGAACAGAGGCCCTTTAAATAATAAGTGATGACATCACAATTCTGAGACTGCAACCTTTCTCACACGGATGATGTACAACAGTCTGGCCATAAGAGGGCGTGCAGGAAATGAGCAGCATCACACACTCTGAACCAGATTCAGCAAGATAGGTGAGTAAAATGGCTGCAGCACATGGCAAACAAAGCAGGGAATAACCCTGACACCTGTGTTGAAATGGCAATAAAAACAGGTAATATTATCATGTTTATGACATATACTTGTACTATAACTTACATCCAAATAGTTGTGTATAAAGGGTACATAGAGTAATATTCACTTATAAGATGTAAATCAATGTATCTCACATCCAATATAAATTGACACATGGGTATATATAATACTGATGTTACTGATAGGGTGTGCATTGTCAGGTGTTTTAAGGCTGCAGGTGAGAGGTTGTGCTGTTTGTGATTGGTTTGACACAATTGCAGAGGAGGAATACTGATTATAATAATTAAGTGGGCAGCAAGGTTTAAAGGGACATTTTACTCAAAAATGGTCTTCCCTTTAATTTGTTCCCAATGATCCACTTTACCTGCTGGAGTGTATTACATTGTTTACAAGTATTTCCTTTACCCTTATGATTGCATTTGAAATATTTTATTTAGCCTGTGGTATCCCCACCCATCCTTAAAGGGACAGTGAACACCAGAATTTGTGTTGTTTAAAAAGAGAGATAATCCCTTTATTACCCATTCCCCGGTTTTGCATAACCAACACTGTTATATTAATATACTTTTTACCTGTGTGATTAACTTGTATTTAAGCTTCTGACAGCCCCCTGATCACATGACATTTAATTTATTATCTATTGATTTTCATTATATTAATTTAGTGCAGTGTCTACCACAATCAGGCATGAATACAGTCAGCTATATTACGAGTTGTGCGTTCGTGTTCTAACGGTGAAAAAAATTGGCAATTTCAGCGTTAAAATAGAAACGCAGCCATTACTAGTCTTGTCGGTATAGCTGTACCGCAAGCCTTTTAGCCTGCAACGCAACGTCAGTCCCGCATTCGAAAAAATTACATTTTTGCATGGGATTCCCATAGCACTGTCATTACGAGTTTTGCGGTGAGGCTAAAAAACTTGCGTTACATCCTATAATGACACAATCCGTACCGCCAACTGAGAGCAGTAGTTATGAGTTTTACGCAACAAAACTATTACCAAAACTCATAACTAAAGTTTTACAAAGTACACTAACACCCATAAACTACCTAGTAACCTCTAAACCGAGGCCCTCCCACATCTCAAACACTATATTAAAGTTATTAACCCCTAATCTGCTGCTCCCGACATTGCAGACACTAATACATTTTATTAACCCCTATTCTGCCGCTTCTCGACATCGTCGCCACTATACTAAAGTTATTAACCCCTATTCCCCCGCACCCCACCATTGCCCACACTATAATAAAGATATTAACCCCTATTCCACCCCCTCCGACATCGCCGCCACTAAAAGTTATTAACCCCTAAACCTTTGGCCTACTAAACTAACAAACCGCTAACTTTACATTAAAATGACAAGATCCCTATCTTAAAAAAAATAAAAACTTACCTGGGAAATTAAAAAAAAACTAAGTTTAAACTATAAATTAAACTAACATTACTATTATACTAAAATTAAAATAACTATCAATTAAATAAATTAAATTACTCATTAAAAAAAACTAACACTACTAAAAAAATGTAAATCTACAATTAAAAAAAATTAAAAAAATATAATTTATGCTTACCTGATAAATTCATTTCTCTTGTAGTGTAGTCAGTCCACGGGTCATCCATTACTTATGGGATTATATCTCCTCCCTAACAGGAAGTTGCAAGAGGGAAACACCCAAGCAGAGCTGCTATATAGCTCCTCCCCTCACGTGTCATATCCAGTCATTCGACCGAAACCAGACGAGAAAGGAGAAACTATAGGGTGCAGTGGTGACTGGAATTTAATTAAAATTTAGACCTGCCTTAAAAGACAGGGCGGGCCGTGGACTGACTACACTACAAGAGAAATGAATTTATCAGGTAAGCATAAATTATATTTTCTCTTGTTAAGTGTAGTCAGTCCACGGGTCATCCATTACTTATGGGATACCAATACCAAAGCTAAAAGTACACGGATGACGGGAGGGACAAGGCAGGAACTTTACATGGAAGGAACCACTGCCTGTAGAACCTTTCTCCCAAAAACAGCCTCCGAAGAAGCAAAAGTATCAAATTTGTAAAATTTTGAAAAAGTATGAAGTGAAGACCAAGTTGCAGCCTTGCAAATCTGTTCAACAGAGGCCTCATTCTTAAAGGCCCAGGTGGAAGCCACAGCTCTAGTAGAATGAGCTGTAATCCTTTCAGGAGGCTGCTGTCCAGCAGTCTCGTAGGCTAAACGTATTATACTACGAAGCCAAAAAGAGAGAGAGGTAGCCAAAGCCTTTTGACCTCTCCTCTGTCCAGAGTAAACGACAAACAGGGAAGAAGTTTGACGAAAATCTTTAGTTGCCTGCAAATAGAACTTCAGGGCACGGACCACGTCCAGATTATGCAAAAGTCGTTCCTTCTTTGAAGAAGGGTTAGGACACAATGATGGAACAACAATCTCTTGATTGATATTCCTATTAGAGACTACCTTAGGTAAGAACCCAGGTTTAGTACGCAGAACCACCTTATCTGAATGAAAAATCAGATAAGGAGAGTCACAATGTAAGGCAGATAACTCAGAGACTCTTCGAGCCGAGGAAATAGCCATCAAAAACAGAACTTTCCAAGATAACAGTTTGATATCAACGGAATGAAGGGGTTCAAACGGAACGCCCTGCAGAACGTTAAGAACTAGGTTTAAGCTCCACGGCGGAGCAACAGTCTTAAACACAGGCTTAATCCTAGCCAAAGCTTGACAAAAAGCCTGAACGTCTGGAACTTCTGCCAGACGTTTGTGCAGAAGAATAGACAGAGCTGAAATCTGTCCCTTTAACGAACTAGCAGATAAACCCTTTTCTAAACCTTCTTGTAGAAAAGACAATATCCTAGGAATCCTAACTTTACTCCATGAGTAACTCTTGGATTCGCACCAATATAAATATTTACGCCATATTTTATGGTAAATTTTCCTGCTAACAGGTTTCCTAGCCTGTATTAAGGTATCAATAACCGACTCCGAGAAGCCACGCTTTGATAGAATCAAGCGTTCAATCTCCATGCAGTCAGCCTCAGAGAAATTAGATTTGGATGGTTGAAAGGACCCTGAATTAGAAGGTCCTGTCTCAGAGGCAGAGACCATGGTGGACAGGACGACATGTCCACTAGATCTGCATACCAGGTCCTGCGTGGCCACGCAGGCGCTATCAGAATCACCGATGCTCTCTCCTGTTTGATCCTGGCAATCAATCGAGGGAGCATCGGAAAAGGTGGAAACACATAAGCCATGTTGAAGACCCAATGTGCTGTCAGAGCATCTATCAGTATTGCTCCCGGGTCCCTGGACCTGGATCCGTAGCAAGGAAGCTTGGCGTTCTGGCGAGAAGCCATGAGATCCAGATCCGGTTTGCCCCAACGAAGAATTAGTTGGGCAAAGACCTCCGGATGAAGTTCCCACTCCCCCGGATGAAAAGTCTGGCGACTTAGAAAATCCGCCTCCCAGCTCTCCACGCCTGGAATGTGGATCGCTGACAGGTGGCAAGAGTGAGACTCTGCCCAGCGAATTATCTTTGAGACTTCCAACATCGCTAGGGAACTCCTGGTTCCCCCCTGATGGTTGATGTAAGCCACAGTCGTGATGTTGTCCGACTGAAATCTGAT
This sequence comes from Bombina bombina, assembly GCF_027579735.1. NCBI lineage: Eukaryota > Metazoa > Chordata > Amphibia > Anura > Bombinatoridae > Bombina > Bombina bombina. Next base: position 21,843,084 of record NC_069501.1, on the reverse strand, counting down.
GAACCTCAGAGTTGCTAACTGAGGCCAAGCCAGAAGATAATTGAAAATTGCTCTTAACTCCAGAATGTTTATTGGGAGGAGTCTCTCCTCCTGAGTCCAAGATCCCTGAGCCTTCAGGGAATTCCAGACTGCGCCCCAACCTAGAAGGCTGGCGTCTGTTGTTACAATCGTCCAATCTGGCCTGCGGAAGGACATCCCTCTGGACAGATGTGGCCGAGAAAGCCACCATAGAAGAGACTCTCTGGTCTCCTGATCCAGATTTAGTAGAGGGGACAAATCTGAGTAATCCCCATTCCACTGACTTAGCATGCACAATTGCAGCGGTCTGAGATGCAGGCGCGCAAATGGTACTATGTCCATTGCCGCTACCATTAAGCCGATTACCTCCATGCACTGAGCCACCGACGGGTGTGGAATGGAATGAAGAACACGGCAAGCATTTAGAAGTTTTGATAACCTGGCCTCCGTCAGTTAAATTTTCATCTCTACAGAGTCTATAATAGTCCCTAAGAAGGAGACTCTTGTGAGTGGGGATAGAGAACTCTTTTCCACGTTCACCTTCCACCCATGCGACCTCAGAAATGCCAGAACTATCTCTGTATGAGACTTGGCAGTTTGAAAACTTGACGCTTGTATCAGAATGTCGTCTAGGTACGGAGCCACCGCTATGCCTCGCGGTCTTAGGGCCGCCAGAAGAGAGCCCAGAACCTTTGTAAAGATTCTTGGGGCCGTAGCTAGTCCGAAGGGAAGAGCTACAAACTGGTAATGCCTGTCTAGGAAGGCAAATCTTAGATACCGATAATGATCCTTGTGAATCGGTATGTGAAGGTAGGCATCCTTTAAATCCACTGTGGTCATGTACTGACCCTCTTGGATCATGGGTAGGATGGTTCGAAGAGTTTCCATTTTGAATGATGGAACTCTTAGGAATTTGTTTAGGATCTTTAAATCCAAGATTGGTCTGAAGGTTCCCTCTTTCTTGGGAACCACAAATAGATTTGAATAGAATCCTTGCCCGTGTTCCGTCCGCGGAACTGGGTGGATTACTCCTATTAGTAATAGGTCTTGTACACAGCGTAGAAACGCCTCTTTCTTTAATTGGTTTGTTGATAACCTTGAAAGATGAAATCTCCCTTTTGGGGGAGAAGCTTTGAAGTCCAGAAGATATCCCTGAGATATGATCTCCAACGCCCAGGGATCCTGGACATCTCTTGCCCAAGCCTGGGCAAAGAGAGAAAGTCTGCCCCCCACTAGATCCGTTTCCGGATAGGGGGCCCTCACTTCATGCTGTCTTAGGGGCAGCAGCAGGTTTTCTGGCCTGCTTGCCCTTGTTCCAGGACTGGTTAGCTTTCCAGCCCTGTCTGTAGCGAGCAACAGCTCCTTCCTGTTTTGGAGCAGAGGAAGTTGATGCTGCTCCTGCCTTGAAGTTACGAAAGGCACGAAAATTAGACTGTTTAGCCTTAGACTTGGCCCTGTCTTGAGGCAGAGCATGGCCCTTACCTCCGGTAATGTCAGCGATAATTTCTTTCAAGCCGGGCCCGAATAAGGTCTGCCCTTTGAAAGGAATATTAAGCAATTTAGATTTAGAAGTCACGTCAGCTGACTAGGATTTAAGCCACAGCGCTCTGCGTGCTTGGATGGCGAATCCCGAGTTCTTAGCCGTAAGTTTTGTTAAATGTACAATGGCGTCAGAAACAAATGAATTAGCTAGCTTAAGTGCTTTAAGCTTGTTCATAATTTCATCCAATGGAGCTGTGCGAATGGCCTCTTCCAGAGACTCAAACCAGAAAGCCGCCGCAGCAGTGACGGGCGCAATGCATGCAAGGGGCTGTAAAATAAAACCTTGTTGAACAAACATTTTCTTAAGGTAACCTTCTAATTTTTTATCCATTGGATCTGAAAAGGCACAGCTATCCTCTACCGGGATAGTGGTACGCTTAGCCAAAGTAGAAACTGCTCCCTCCACCTTAGGGACCGTCTGCCATAAGTCCCGTGTGGTGGCGTCTATTGGAAACATTTTTCTAAATATAGGAGGGGGAGAAAAAGGCACACCGGGTCTATCCCACTCCTTGCTAATAATTTCTGTAAGCCTCTTAGGTATAGGAAAAACGTCAGTACACACCGGTACCGCAAAGTATTTATCCAGCCTACATAATTTCTCAGGGATTGCAACAGTGTTACAATCATTTAGAGCCGCTAATACCTCCCCTAGTAATACGCGGAGGTTTTCAAGCTTAAATTTAAAATTAGAAATTTCTGAATCCAGTCTGCCTGGATCAGATCCGTCACCCACAGAATGAAGCTCTCCGTCCTCATGTTCTGCAAATTGTGACGCAGTATCAGACATGGCTCTCCCATTATCAGCGCGCTCTGTCCTTACCCCAGAGTGATCGCGTTTACCTCTTAAATCTGGCAATTTTGGTTGCTATAACTAATTTGGTCATTGTTATTTCAAATGTGATAGCGTTTTTGTGCTTCTTAAAGGCGCAGCAGCGTTTTTTATATTGCTTGAAAATTTATTTGAAATATTTTCCAAGCTTGCTAGTTGTCATTGCTAGTCTGTTTAAACATGTCTGACACAGATGAATCTGTTTGTTCACTATGTTTAAAGGCCAATGTGGAGCCCAATAGAAATTTATGTACTCAATGTATTGATGTTACTTTAAATAGAAGTCAAAATTTACATGTAAAGAAATTATCACCAGACAACCAGAAATTTATGTACTCAATGTATTGATGTTACTTTAAATAGAAGTCAAAATTTACACGTAAAGAAATTATCACCAGACAACGTTTTTATCACAGTCAAACACACTGTCACAGGTCTGCTGTGACTGATTACCTCCCTCAAAAACGAATTTTGAAGACCCCTGAGCCCTGTGGAGACGTCCTGGATCATGGAGGATGAAATAGGAAGACTGTGACTGAATTTTTACTGCGCAATAAAGCGCTAAAATAGGCCCCTCCCACTCATATTACAACAGTGGGGAAGCTCAGTAAATTGTTTCTATGCAGAGAAAACGATAGCCATGTGGTAAAAATTATGCCCAATAAATTTATATCACCAAGTACCTCATAAAAAACGATTAACATGCCAGTAAACGTTTTGAATAAATAATTTAAAAGTTATGAAGTGTTATTAATAAGCCTGCTACCAGTCGCTTTTACTGCAGTGAAGGCTCATACATTACATCAGTATTAACAGTATTTTCTGAGTAAAATTCCATTCCCTAGAAAAATACTTCAGTGTACACACACATTTATCAGCCTGATACCAGTCGCTACCACTGCATTTAAGGCTGAACTTACATTACATCGGTATTAGCAGTATTTTCTCAGTCAATTCCATTCCTTAGAAAATAATTTACTGCACATACCTCCTTGCAGGGGGGCCCTGCATGCTATTCCCCTGTTCTGAAGTTACCTCACTCCCCAGAATGTATGAGAACAGCCAGTGGATCTTAGTTACGTCTGCTAAGATCATAGGAAAAAAACTCAGGCAGATTCTTCTTCTAATGCTGCCTGAGAATAAACAGCACACTCCGGTGCCGTTTAAAATAACAAACTTTTGATTGAAGACATAAACTAAGTTAAAAACATCACAGCCCTCTCACAACGACCTATCTTTAGTTAGGTTGCAAGAGAATGACTGGATATGACACGTGAGGGGAGGAGCTATATAGCAGCTCTGCTTGGGTGTTTCCCTCTTGCAACTTCCTGTTAGGGAGGAGATATAATCCCATAAGTAATGGATGACCCGTGGACTGACTACACTTAACAAGAGAAATACTAAATTACAAAAAATAAAAAAAATACTAAATTACAAAAACAAACAAACACTAAATTACGAAAAATAACAAACGAAATTATCCAAAATAAAACCAATTACACCTAATCTAATAGCCCTATATAAAAAAAACACCCCCTAGCCTACAATAAACTACCAATAGCCCTTAAAAGGGTCTTTTGTAGGACATTGCCCTAAAGAAATCAGCTCTTTTCCCTGTAAAAAAAAATACAAAGACCCCACAACAGTAAAACCCACCACCCACCCAACCCCCCAAAATAAAAAACTTAACTCTTAAAAAAACCTAAGCTACCCATTGCTCTGAAAAGGGCATTTGTATGGGCATTGCCCTTAAAAGGGCATTCAGCTCTATTTCTTGCCCTTAAAAGAGCATTCTAAGCAAGCACAAGCCAAAATCGAAAAAAAAACTCACCCCAAAAAACCTTAAAAAAACCTAACACTAACCCCTCTTTACGTACTCACAGTTGCTGAAGTCCGGCTTGAACGATGTTCATCCCAGTGGCTCCATCTTCACCCATCGAGGGACCGTCATCTTTTTCATCCCTGTGGAGGCAGAGCGGTCGATGCATGGAGGAGGAGGTACAGGTGAAGATCCAAGGCAGAGGTCCAAGGCGGAGGTCCATCGATCTGACGTGGAGGTCCTCTTCATGTGATCGTTCGCCACACACTGAGGATTCAAATGCAAGGTACCCCTTTTATACTGGGGGTACCATTGCATTCCTATTGGCTGAAACATTTAAATCAGCCAATAGGAATTAGAGCTGCTAAAATCCTATTGGCTGTTCAAATAAGCCAATAGGATTTAAGCAGCTCTCATTCCTATTGGCTGATTCGAATCAGCCAATAGCAATGAGAGCTGCTTAAATCCTATTGACTGATTTGAACAGCCAATAGGATTTTAGTAGCCCTAATTCCTATTGGCTGATTACATTTTTTCAACCAATAGGAATGTAATAGTACCTTCAGTATAAAAGGCCTGGACCTCCGCCTTGGACCTTCACTTGGACCTCCGCCTCCGTGCATCGACCGCTCCACCACTGCAGGGATGAAGAAGATGCCAGTCCCTCGATGAATGAAGATGGAGTCGCCACTGGGATGAAGATGGAGCTGCTGGGATGAAGATCGTAAAAGCCGGACTCCAGCAACTGTGAGTACCTAAAGAGGGGTAAGTGTTAGGATTTTTTAAAGGTTTTTGTGGTGGTTTTTTTTTTTTAGATTAGTGTTTGGGCATATCTTAAAAAAGCTGAAGCTGTAGAAAAAGAGCTGTTATCTTTAGGGTAATGTCCTACAAAAGGCGCTTTTACTGGCCCTTGGTAGTTTATTATAGATTAGGGTTTTTTATTTTATGGTGGGTTTTTTTAAAAAAAAGCAGGGTATTACAATAGGAATACTTTTTATTGTTTTGGATAATTTCGTTTTTTATTTTTTGTAATGTTAGTTGTTTTTTTTTTGTAATGTTAGTTGTTTTTTTTGTAATGTCAGTTGTTTTTTTTGTAATGTTAGTTTTTTTTTTTTTTGTAATGTTAAGTTTTAGTGTAGGGCAGCTTAGGTTTTACATTTATTTCACAGGTAAGTTTGTATTTATTTTAACTAGATAGTAAATAGTTATTAACTATTTACTAACTAGTCTACCTAGTTAAACTAAAAACAAACTTACCTGTGAAATAAAAACCTAAGGCCTAGATTTAGAGTTTGGCGGTAGCCGTGAAAACCAGCGTTAGAGGCTCCTAACGCTGGTTTTAGGCTACCGCCGGTATTTGGAGTCACTGAAAATAGGGTCTAACGCTCACTTTTCAGCCGCGACTTTTCCATACCGCAGATCCCCTTACGTCAATTGCGTATCCTATCTTTTCAATGGGATCTTCCTAACGCCGGTATTTAGAGTCGTTTCTGAAGTGAGCGTTAGAGCTCTAACGACAAAACTCCAGCCGCAGAAAAAAAGCAGGAGTTAAGAGCTTTCTGGGCTAACGCCGGTTCATAAAGCTCTTAACTACTGTACCCTAAAGTACACTAACACCCATAAACTACCTATGTACCCCTAAACTGAGGTCCCCCCACATCGCCGCCACTCAATTTTTTTTTTAACCCCTAATCTGCCGACCGCAAAGCGCCGCCAGCTAAATTATCCCTATGTACCCCTAATCTGCTGCCCCTAACCCCGCCGACCCCTGTATTATAATTATTAACCCCTAACCTGCCCCCCACAACGTTGCCGCCAGCTACTTACAATAATTAACCCCTAATCTGCCGACCGCAAAGCGCCGCCACCTACATTATAGCTATGTACCCCTAATCTGCTGCCCCTAACACCGCCGACCCCTGTATTATATTTATTAACCCCTAACCTGCCCCCCTCAACGTCGCCGACACCTGCCTCCACTGATTAACCCCTAATCTGCCGAGCGGACCGCACCGCTACTATAATAAATGTATTAACCCCTAATCCGCCTCACTAACCCTATCATAAATAGTATTAACCCCTAATCTGCCCTCCCTAACATCGCCGACACCTAACTTCAATTATTAACCCCTAATCTGCCGACCGGAGCTCACCGCTACTATAATAAATGGATTAACCCCTAAAGCTAAGTCTAACCCTAACACTAACACCCCCCTAACTTAAATATAATTTAAATCTAACGAAATTAATTAACTCTTATTAAATAAATTAATCCTATTTAAAGCTAAATACTTACCTGTAAAATAAATCCTAATATAGCTACAATATAAATTATAATTACATTGTAGCTATTTTAGGATTAATATTTATTTTACAGGCAACTTTGTATTTATTTTAACCAGGTACAATAGCTATTAAATAGTTAAGAACTATTTAATAGTTACCTAGTTAAAATAATAACAAAATTACCTGTAAAATAAATCCTAACCTAAGTTCTAATTAAACCTAACACTACACTATCAATAAATTAATTAAATAAAATACCTACAATTACCTACAATAAAACCTAACACTACACTATCAATAAATAAATTAAATACAATTCCTACAAATAACTACAATGAAATAAACTAACTAAAGTACAAAAAATAAAAAAGAACTAAGTTACAAAAAATAAAAAAATATTTACAAACATCAGAAAAATATTACAACAATTTTAAACTAATTACACCTACTCTAAGCCCCCTAATAAAATAACAAAGACCCCCAAAATAAAAAAATGCCCTACCCTATTCTAAATTAATAAAGTTAAAAGCTCTTTTACCTTACCAGCCCTGAACAGGGCCCTTTGCGGGGCATGCCCCAAGAAAATCAGCTCTTTTGCCTGTAAAAAAAAACATACAATACCCCCCCCCCAACATTACAACCCACCACCCACATACCCCTAATCTACCCCAAACCCCCCTTAAATAAACCTAACACTAAGCCCCTGAAGATCTTCCTACCTTGTCTTCACCTCACCAGGTATCACCGATCCGTCCTGGCATCCGGTGCTGAAGAGGTCCAGAAGAGGCTCCAAAGTCTTCCTCCTATCCGGCAAGAAGAGGACATCCGGACCAGCAACCATCTTCTTCCAAGCGGCATCTTCTATCTTCTTCCATCCGGTGCGGAGCGGGTCCATCTTGAAGCAGCCGACGCGGATCCATCCTCTTCTTCCGGCGTCTCCCGACGAATGACGGTTCCTTTAAGGGACGTCATCCAAGATGGCGTCCCTCGAATTCCGATTGGCTGATAGGATTCTATCAGCCAATCGGAATTAAGGTAGGAATATTCTGATTGGCTGATGGAATCAGCCAATCAGAATCAAGTTCAATCCGATTGGCTGATCCAATCAGCCAATCAGATTGAGCTCGCATTCTATTGGCTGTTCCGATCAGCCAATAGAATGCGAGCTCAATCTGATTGGCTGATTGGATCGGCCAATCGGATTGAACTTGATTCTGATTGGCTGATTCCATCAGCCAATCAGAATATTCCTACCTTAATTCCGATTGGCTGATAGAATCCTATCAGCCAATCGGAATTCGAGGGACACCATCTTGGATGACGTCCCTTAAAGGAACCGTCATTCGTCGGGAGATGCCGGAAGAAGAGGATGGATCCGCGTCGGCTGCTTCAAGATGGACCCGCTCCGCACCGGATGGAAGAAGATAGAAGATGCCACTTGGAAGAAGATGGTTGCCGGTCCGGATGTCCTCTTCTTGCCGGATAGGAGGAAGACTTTGGAGCCTTTTCTGGACCTCTTCAGCACCGGATGCCAGGACGGATCGGTGATACCTGGTGAGGTGAAGACAAGGTAGGAAGATCTTCAGGGGCTTAGTGTTAGGTTTATTTAAGGAGGGTTTGGGGTAGATTAGGGGTATGTGGGTGGTGGGTTGTAATGTTGGGGGGGGGTATTGTATGTTTTTTTTTACAGGCAAAAGAGCTGATTTCTCTTGTTAAGTGTATCCAGTCCACGGATCATCCATTACTTATGGGATATTAACTCCTCCCCAACAGGAAGTGCAAGAGGATTCACCCAGCAGAGCTGCTATATAGCTCCTCCCCTAACTGCCATTCCCAGTCATTCTCTTGCACCCAACGAAAAGATAGGATGTGTGAGAGGACTGTGGTGATTATACTTAGTTTCATACCTTCAATCAAAAGTTTGTTATTTTATAATAGCACCGGAGTGTGTTATTCCTTCTCTGGTAGAATTTGAAGAAGAATCTACCTGAGTTTTTCTATGATTTTAGCCAGAGTAGTTAAGATCATATTGCTGTTTCTCGGCCATCTGAGGAGAGGTAAACTTCAGATCAGGGGACAGCGGGCAGATTAATCTGCAAAGAGGTATGTAGCAGCTTATTATTTTCTGACAATGGAATTGATGAGAAAATTCTGCCATACCGATATAATGTAAACTCAGCCTTAAATGCAGTAGCAGCAACTGGTATCAGGCTGTCATGTATGTATATTTTACACTTCAGTATTCTGGGGAATGGCACTTCACTGGAATTATACTGTATGCATAAAACTTTAGCCTAATTTGCAGGGACTAGCAACAGGCTTTTTAATAACACTCAATTTATTAATGTTAAACGTTTTTTGCTGGCATGTAAAATCGTTTAATTTTCTGAGGTACTGGGTGAAAAAATGTTTTGGGCACTATTTTTTTCCACTTGGCAGTCGTTTTATTTAATTTATGACAGTTTACTGATCTCTCTCACTGTTATGTGTGAGGGGGAGATTCAGTCAGAAGTTTATTGTCTTCCCTGCATGATCCGGTTCATCTCTACAGAACTCAGGGGTCTTCAAAACTTGTTTTGAGGGAGGTAATCACTCACAGCAGAGCTGTGAGATTGTAGTTGACTGTGATAAAAAAAAAACGTTTATTTCTGTATTTATTTATTTATTTATTTATTTATTTTCTGCTATCAGGGTTAGTTATCCTTTGCTAATGGGAGCAATCCTTTGCTAAAATTGTGTTTTTTACAAAGATTTGATGCTATAACTTTTCAGTTTATTAATTTTCAACTGTCATAACTTTTTCTGTGCTTCTTATAGGCACAGTACGTTTTCATATTATAGTAAATTACTTGAAAAGTATTTCCTAGTTGCTAGTTTATTTGCTAGTGTGTTAAACATGTCTGATTCAGAGGAAGATATCTGTGCTATATGTGCTAAAGCCAAAGTGGAGCCCAATAGAAATTTATGTACTAACTGTATTGATGCTACTTTAAATAAAAGTCAATCTGTACAAATTGAACATATTTCACCAAACAACGAGGGGAGAGTTATGCCGACTAACTCGCCTCACGTGTCAGTACCTGCATCTCCCGCTCGGGAGGTGCGTGATATTGTAGCGTCGAGTACATCTGGGCGGCCATTACAAATCACATTACAGGATATGGCTACTGTTATGACTGAAGTTTTGGCTAAATTACCAGAACTAAGAGGTAAGCGTGATCACTCTGGGGTGAGAACAGAGTGCGCTGATAATATTAGGGCCATGTCAGACACTGCGTCACAATTTGCAGAACATGAGGACGGAGAGCTTTATTCTGCGGGTGACGGTTCTGATCCAAACAAACTGGATTCAGATATTTCAAATTTTAAATTTAAGCTGGAAAACCTCCGTGTATTACTAGGGGAGGTGTTAGCGGCTCTGAATGATTGTAACACAGTTGCAATACCAGAGAAAATGTGTAGGTTGGATAAATATTTTGCGGTACCGGCGAGTACTGACGTTTTTCCTATACCTAAGAGACTTACTGAAATTGTTACTAAGGAGTGGGATAGACCCGGTGTGCCGTTCTCACCCCCTCCGATATTTAGAAAGATGTTTCCAATAGACGCCACCACACGGGACTTATGGCAAACGGTCCCTAAGGTGGAGGGAGCAGTTTCTACTTTAGCTAAGCGTACCACTATCCCGGTGGAGGATAGCTGTGCCTTTTCAGATCCAATGGATAAAAAGTTAGAGGGTTACCTTAAGAAAATGTTTGTTCAACAAGGTTTTATATTGCAACCTCTTGCATGCATTGCGCCTGTCACGGCTGCAGCAGCATTTTGGTTTGAGTCTCTGGAAGAGACACTTGAATCAGCTCCATTAGATGAGATTACACACAAGCTTAAAGCCCTTAAGTTAGCTAACTCATTTATTTCAGATGCCGTAGTACATTTAACTAAACTTACGGCTAAGAATTCCGGATTCGCCATTCAGGCACGCAGAGCACTGTGGCTAAAATCCTGGTCAGCTGACGTTACTTCTAAATCTAAATTGCTTAATATACCTTTCAAAGGGCAGACCTTATTCGGGCCCGGGTTGAAAGAAATTATCGCTGACATTACAGGAGGTAAAGGCCATGCCCTGCCTCAAGACAGAGCCAAACCTAAGGCTAGACAGTCTAATTTTCGTTCCTTTCGTAATTTCAAAGCAGGAGCAGCATCAACTTCCTCTGCACCAAAACAGGAAGGAGCTGTTGCTCGCTACAGACAAGGCTGGAGACCTAACCAGTCCTGGAACAAGGGCAAGCAGGCCAGGAAACCTGCTGCTGCCCCTAAGACAGCATGAATCGAGGGCCCCCGATCCGGGAACGGATCTAGTGGGGGGCAGACTTTCTCTCTTCGCCCAGGCTTGGGCAACAGATGTCCAGGATCCCTGGGCGTTAGAGATCATATCTCAGGGATACCTTCTAGACTTCAAATTCTCTCCCCCAAGAGGGAGATTTCATCTGTCAAGGTTGTCAACAAACCAAATAAAGAAAGAGGCGTTTCTACGCTGCGTACAAGATCTTTTATTAATGGGAGTGATCCATCCGGTTCCGCGGTCGGAACAAGGACAAGGGTTTTACTCAAATCTGTTTGTGGTTCCCAAAAAAGAGGGAACTTTCAGGCCAATCTTGGATTTAAAGATCCTAAACAAATTCCTAAGAGTTCCATCGTTCAAAATGGAAACTATTCGGACAATTTTACCCATGATCCAAAAGGGTCAGTACATGACCACAGTGGATTTAAAGGATGCTTACCTTCACATACCGATTCACAAAGATCATTACCGGTATCTAAGGTTTGCCTTTCTAGACAGGCATTACCAGTTTGTAGCTCTTCCATTCGGATTGGCTACGGCTCCGAGAATCTTCACAAAGGTTCTGGGTGCTCTTCTGGCGGTACTAAGACCGCGAGGAATTGCGGTAGCTCCGTACCTAGACAACATTCTGATACAAGCTTCAAGCTTTCAAACTGCCAAGTCTCATACAGAGTTAGTACTGGCATTTCTAGGTCGCATGGATGGAAGGTGAACGAAAAGAAGAGTTCTCTCTTTCCACTCACAAGAGTTCCCTTCTTGGGGACTCTTATAGATTCTGTAGAAATGAAGATTTACCTGACAGAAGACAGGTTAACAAAGCTTCAATATGCATGCCGTGTCCTTCATTCCATTCAACACCCGTCAGTAGCTCAATGCATGGAGGTGATCGGCTTAATGGTAGCAGCAATGGACATAGTACCCTTTGCACGCCTACATCTCAGACCGCTGCAATTGTGCATGCTAAGTCAGTGGAATGGGGATTACTCAGACTTGTCCCCTACTCTGAATCTGGATCAAGAGACCAGAAATTCTCTTCTATGGTGGCTTTCTCTGCCACATCTGTCCAGGGGGATGCCATTCAGCAGGCCGGACTGGACAATTGTAACAACAGACGCCAGCCTACTAGGTTGGGGCGCTGTCTGGAATTCTCTGAAGGCTCAGGGACAATGGAATCAGGAGGAGAGTCTCCTACCAATAAACATTCTGGAATTGAGAGCAGTTCTCAATGCCCTTCTGGCTTGGCCCCAGTTAACAACTCGGGGGTTCATCAGGTTTCAGTCGGACAACATCACGACTGTAGCTTACATCAACCATCAGGGAGGGACAAGAAGCTCCCTAGCAATGATGGAAGTATCAAAGATAATTCGCTGGGCAGAGTCTCACTCTTGCCACCTGTCAGCAATCCACATCCCGGGAGTGGAGAACTGGGAGGCGGATTTCTTAAGTCGTCAGACTTTTCATCCGGGGGAGTGGGAACTTCATCCGGAGGTCTTTGCCCAAATACTTCGACGTTGGGGCAAACCAGAGATAGATCTCATGGCGTCTCGACAGAACGCCAAGCTTCCTCGTTACGGGTCCAGATCCAGGGATCCGGGAGCGGTTCTGATAGATGCTTTGACAGCACCTTGGACCTTCGGGATGGCTTATGTGTTTCCACCCTTCCCGATGCTTCCTCGATTGATTGCCAGAATCAAACAGGAGAGAGCATCAGTGATTCTAATAGCGCCTGCATGGCCACGCAGGACTTGGTATGCAGATCTAGTGGACATGTCATCCTGTCCACCTTGGTCGCTACCTCTGAAACAGGACCTTCTGATCCAGGGTCCCTTCAAACATCAAAATCTAATTTCTCTGAAGCTGACTTTGAACGCTTGATTTTATCAAAACGTGGTTTTTCTGAGTCAGTTATTGATACTTTAATACAGGCTAGGAAGCCTGTTACCAGAAAGATTTACCATAAGATATGGCGCAAATACTTATATTGGTGCGAATCCAAGAGTTACTCATGGAGTAAGGTTAGGATTCCGAGGATATTGTCTTTTCTACAAGAAGGTTTAGAAAAGGGTTTATCCGCTAGTTCCTTAAAGGGACAGATTTCAGCTCTGTCCATTCTTTTACACAAACGTCTGTCAGAAGTTCCGGACGTTCAAGCTTTTTGTCAGGCTTTAGCTAGGATCAAGCCTGTGTTTAAAACTGTTGCTCCACCATGGAGTTTGAACTTAGTTCTTAATGTTTTACAGGGGGTTCCGTTTGAACCCCTTCATTCCATTGATATCAAGTTGTTATCTTGGAAAGTTCTGTTTTTAATGGCGATTTCCTCGGCTCGAAGAGTCTCTGAGTTATCTGCCTTACATTGTGATTCTCCTTATCTGATTTTTCATTCAGACAAGGTAGTTCTGCGTACTAAACCTGGGTTCCTACCTAAGGTGGTCACTAACAGGAATATCAATCAAGAGATTGTGGTTCCATCTTTGTGTCCTAATCCTTCTTCGAAAAAGGAACGTCTGCTACACAATCTAGATGTAGTCCGTGCCCTGAAATTTTATCTACAGGCAACTAAGGATTTTCGACAAACGTCTTCCCTGTTTGTCGTTTATTCTGGTCAGAGGAGAGGTCAAAAAGCTTCGGCTACCTCTCTCTCCTTTTGGCTTCGTAGCATAATACGGTTAGCCTATGAGACTGCTGGACAGCAGCCTCCTGAAAGAATTACAGCACATTCTACTAGAGCTGTGGCTTCCACTTGGGCCTTTAAGAATGAGGCTTCTGTTGAACAGATTTGCAAGGCTGCAACTTGGTCTTCTCTTCATACTTTTTCCAAATTTTACAAATTTGACACTTTTGCTTCTTCGGAGGCTGTTTTTTTTTTGGGAGAAAGGTTCTTCAGGCAGTGGTTCCTTCCGTATAAAGAGCCTGCCTGTCCCTCCCGTCATCCGTGTACTTTAGCTTTGGTATTGGTATCCCATAAGTAATGGATGATCCGTGGACTGGATACACTTAACAAGAGAAAACATAATTTATGCTTACCTGATAAATTTATTTCTCTTGTAGTGTATCCAGTCCACGGCCCGCCCTGTCACTTTAAGGCAGGTAATTTTTCCATTAAACTACAGTCACCACTGCACCCTATGGTTTTCCTTTCTCTGCATGTTTTCGGTCGAATGACTGGTAATGGCAGTTAGGGGAGGAGCTATATAGCAGCTCTGCTGGGTGAATCCTCTTGCACTTCCTGTTGGGGAGGAGTTAATATCCCATAAGTAATGGATGATCCGTGGACTGGATATACTACAAGAGAAATAAATTTATCAGGTAAGCATAAATTATGTTTTTCTTGGGGCATGCCCCGCAAAGGGCCCTGTTCAGGGCTGGTAAGGTAAAAGAGCTTTTAACTTTATTAATTTAGAATAGGGTAGGGCATTTTTTTATTTTGGGGGTCTTTGTTATTTTATTAGGGGGCTTAGAGTAGGTGTAATTAGTTTAAAATTGTTGTAATATTTTTCTGATGTTTGTAAATATTTTTTTATTTTTTGTAACTTAGTTCTTTTTTATTTTTTGTACTTTAGTTAGTTTATTTCATTGTAGTTATTTGTAGGAATTGTATTTAATTTATTTATTGATAGTGTAGTGTTAGGTTTTATTGTAGGTAATTGTAGGTATTTTATTTTATTAATTTATTGATAGTGTAGTGTTAGGTTTAATTAGAACTTAGGTTAGGATTTATTTTACATGTAATTTTGTTATTATTTTAACTAGGTAACTATTAAATAGTTCTTAACTATTTAATAGCTATTGTACCTGGTTAAAATAAATACAAAGTTGCCTGTAAAATAAATATTAATCCTAAAATAGCTACAATGTAATTATAATTTATATTGTAGCTATATTAGGATTTATTTTACAGGTAAGTATTTAGCTTTAAATAGGATTAATTTATTTAATAAGAGTTAATTAATTTCGTTAGATTTAAATTATATTTAAGTTAGGGGGGTGTTAGTGTTAGGGTTAGACTTAGCTTTAGGGGTTAATCCATTTATTATAGTAGCGGTGAGCTCCGGTCGGCAGATTAGGGGTTAATAATTGAAGTTAGGTGTCGGCGATGTTAGGGAGGGCAGATTAGGGGTTAATACTATTTATGATAGGGTTAGTGAGGCGGATTAGGGGTTAATACATTTATTATAGTAGCGGTGCGGTCCGCTCGGCAGATTAGGGGTTAATAAGTGTAGGCAGGTGTCGGCGACGTTGAGGGGGGCAGATTAGGGGTTAATAAATATAATATAGGGGTCGGCGGTGTTAGGGGCAGCAGATTAGGGGTACATAGGGATAATGTAAGTAGCGGCGGTTTACGGAGTGGCAGATTAGGGGTTAATAATAATATGCAGGGGTCAGCGATAGCGGGGGCGGCAGATTAGGGGTTAATAAGTGTAAGGTTAGGGGTGTTTAGACTCGGGGTACATGTTAGAGTGTTAGGTGCAGACGTAGGAAGAGTTTCCCCATAGGAAACAATGGGGCTGCGTTAGGAGCTGAACGCGGCTTTTTTGCAGGTGTTAGGTTTTTTTTCAGCTCAAACAGCCCCATTGTTTCCTATGGGGGAATCGTGCACGAGCACGTTTTTGAGGCTGGCCGCGTCCGTAAGCAAATCTGGTATCGAGAGTTGCATTTGCAGTAAAAATGCTCTACGCTCCTTTTTTGGAGCCTAACGCAGCATGTTTTTGGACTCTCGATACCAGAGTTATTTTTATGGTGCGGCCAGAAAAAAGCCCGCGTAGCTAACGCACCCCCTTGGCCGCCAAACTCCAAATCTAGCTGTAAGCTAGCTACAGTGTAACTATTAGTTATATTATTGCTAGCTTAGGTTTTATTTTTATTTCACAGGTAAGTTTGTTTTTAGTTTTAAATAGATATTATTTAGTTAATAATTGTAACTTTAATTTAGCTCTATTTTAATTATGTTAAAGTTAGAGGGTGTTAGGTTTAGGGTTAGGTTTAGGACTAGGTTTAAGGGTTAATATAGTTTAATTTAGGTTGTTGCGATGTGGGGGGCTGGTGGTTTAGGGGTTAACAGCTTTATTTAGTGGCAGTGATGTGGGAGGCAAGAGGTTTAGGGGTTAATAACTTTATTTATTTAGCTAGGCCTAGATTTAGAGTTCGGCGGTAAAAGGGCTGTTAACGCTCCGCGGGTTTTTTTCTGGCCGCACCATAAATTTAACTCTGGTATCGAGAGTTCAAACAAATGCTGCGTTAGGCTCCAAAAAAGGAGCGTAGAGCATTTTTACCGCAAATGCAACTCTCGATACCAGAGTTGCTTACGGACGCGGCCGGCATCAAAAACGTGCTCGTGCACGATTCTCCCATAGGAAACAATGGGGCTGTTTGAGCTGAAAAAAAACCTAACACCTGCAAAAAAGCAGCGTTCAGCTCCTAACGCAGCCCCATTGTTTCCTATGGGGAAACACCTCCTAAGTCTGCACCTAACACCCTAACATGTACCCCGAGTCTAAACACCCCTAGCCTTACACTTATTAACCCCTAATCTGCCGCCCCCGCTATCGCTGACCCCTGCATTACACTTTTAACCCCTAATCTGCCGCTCCGTAAACCGCCGCCACCTACGTTATCCCTATGTACCCCTAATCTGCTGCCCTAACATCGCCGACCCCTATGTTATATTTATTAACCCCTAATCTGCCCCCCACAACGTCGCCGACACCTACCTACACTTATTAACCCCTAATCTGCCGAGCGGACCTGAGCGCTACTATAATAAAGTTATTAACCCCTAATCCGCCTCACTAACCCTATCATAAATAGTATTAACCCCTAATCTGCCCTCCCTAACATCGCCGACACCTACCTTCAATTATTAACCCCTAATCTGCCGACCGGAGCTCACCGCTATTCTAATAAATGTATTAACCCCTAAAGCTAAGTCTAACCCTAACACTAACACCCCCCTAAGTTAAATATAATTTTTATCTAACGAAATAAATTAACTCTTATTAAATAAATAATTCCTATTTAAAGCTAAATACTTACCTGTAAAATACATCCTAATATAGCTACAATATAAATTATAATTATATTATACCTATTTTAGGATTAATATTTATTTTACAGGCAACTTTGTAATTATTTTAACCAGGTACAATAGCTATTAAATAGTTAAGAACTATTTAATAGTTACCTAGTTAAAATAATTACAAATTTACCTGTAAAATAAATCCTAACCTAAGATATAATTAAACCTAACACTACCCTATCAATAAAATAATTAAATAAACTACCTACAATTACCTACAATTAACCTAACACTACACTATCAATAAATTAATTAAACACAATTGCTACAAATAAATACAATTAAATAAACTATCTAAAGTACAAAAAATAAAAAAGAACTAAGTTACAGAAAATAATAAAATATTTACAAACATAAGAAAAATATTACAACAATTTTAAACTAATTACACCTACTCTAAGCCCCCTAATAAAATAACAAAGCCCCCCAAAATAAAAAATTCCCTACCCTATTCTAAAATACAAATATTACAAGCTCTTTTACCTTACCAGCCCTGAACAGGGCCCTTTGCGGGGCATGCCCCAAGAATTTCAGCTCTTTTGCCTGTAAAAAAAAACATACTATACCCCCCCCCCAACATTACAACCCACCAACCACATACCCCTAATCTAACCCAAACCCCCCTTAAATAAACCTAACACTACCCCCCTGATGATCTTCCTACCTTGTCTTCACCATGCCAGGTTCACCGATCCGTCCTGGCTCCAAGATCTTCATCCAACCCAAGCGGGGGCTAGACATCCACTGAAGAAGTCCAGAAGAGGGTCCAAAGTCTTCCTCCTATCCGGCAAGAAGAGGACATCCGGACCGGCAAACATCTTCTCCAAGCGGCATCTTCTATCTTCTTCCATCCGATGACGACCGGCTCCATCTTGAAGACCTCCAGCGCGGATCCATCCTCTTCTTCCGACGACTAGACGACGAATGACGGTTCCTTTAAGGGACGTCATCCAAGATGGCGTCCCTCGAATTCCGATTGGCTGATAGGATTCTATCAGCCAATCGGAATTAAGGTAGGAATTTTCTGATTGGCTGATGGAATCAGCCAATCAGAATATAGTTCAATCCGATTGGCTGATCCAATCAGCCAATCAGATTGAGCTCGCATTCTATTGGCTGATCGGAACAGCCAATAGAATGCGAGCTCAATCTGATTGGCTGATTGGATCAGCCAATCGGATTGAACTATATTCTGATTGGCTGATTCCATCAGCCAATCAGAAAATTCCTACCTTAATTCCGATTGGCTGATAGAATCCTATCAGCCAATCGGAATTCGAGGGACGCCATCTTGGATGACGTCCCTTAAAGGAACCGTCATTCGTCGTCTAGTCGTCGGAAGAAGAGGATGGATCCGCGCTGGAGGTCTTCAAGATGGAGCCGGTCGTCATCGGATGGAAGAAGATAGAAGATGCCGCTTGGAGAAGATGTTTGCCGGTCCGGATGTCCTCTTCTTGCCGGATAGGAGGAAGACTTTGGACCCTCTTCTGGACTTCTTCAGTGGATGTCTAGCCCCCGCTTGGGTTGGATGAAGATCTTGGAGCCAGGACGGATCGGAGAACCTGGCATGGTGAAGACAAGGTAGGAAGATCATCAGGGGGGTAGTGTTAGGTTTATTTAAGGGGGGTTTGGGTTAGATTAGGGGTATGTGGGTGGTGGGTTGTAATGTTGGGGGGGGGGTATAGTATGTTTTTTTTTACAGGCAAAAGAGCTGAAATTCTTGGGGCATGCCCCGCAAAGGGCCCTGTTCAGGGCTGGTAAGGTAAAAGAGCTTGTAATATTTGTATTTTAGAATAGGGTAGGGAATTTTTTATTTTGGGGGGCTTTGTTATTTTATTAGGGGGCTTAGAGTAGGTGTAATTAGTTTAAAATTGTTGTAATATTTTTCTTATGTTTGTAAATATTTTATTATTTTCTGTAACTTAGTTCTTTTTTATTTTTTGTACTTTAGATAGTTTATTTAATTTTATTTATTTGTAGCAATTGTGTTTAATTAATTTATTGATAGTGTAGTGTTAGGTTAATTGTAGGTAATTGTAGGTAGTTTATTTAATTATTTTATTGATAGGGTAGTGTTAGGTTTAATTATATCTTAGGTTAGGATTTATTTTACAGGTAAATTTGTAATTATTTTAACTAGGTAACTATTAAATAGTTCTTAACTATTTAATAGCTATTGTACCTGGTTAAAATAATTACAAAGTTGCCTGTAAAATAAATATTAATCCTAAAATAGGTATAATATAATTATAATTTATATTGTAGCTATATTAGGATGTATTTTACAGGTAAGTATTTAGCTTTAAATAGGAATTATTTATTTAATAAGAGTTAATTTATTTCGTTAGATAAAAATTATATTTAACTTAGGGGGGTGTTAGTGTTAGGGTTAGACTTAGCTTTAGGGGTTAATACATTTATTAGAATAGCGGTGAGCTCCGGTCGGCAGATTAGGGGTTAATAATTGAAGGTAGGTGTCGGCGATGTTAGGGAGGGCAGATTAGGGGTTAATACTATTTATGATAGGGTTAGTGAGGCGGATTAGGGGTTAATAACTTTATTATAGTAGCGCTCAGGTCCGCTCGGCAGATTAGGGGTTAATAAGTGTAGGTAGGTGTCGGCGACGTTGTGGGGGGCAGATTAGGGGTTAATAAATATAACATAGGGGTCGGCGATGTTAGGGGTAGCAGATTAGGGGTACATAGGGATAACGTAGGTGGCGGCGATTTGCGGTCGGAAGATTAGGGGTTAATTATTTTAAGTAGCTTGCGGCGACGTTGTGGGGGGCAAGTTAGGGGTTAATAGATATAATACAGGGGTCGGCGGTGTTAGGGGCAGCAGATTAGGGGTACATAAGTATAACGTAGGTGGCGGTCGGCAGATTAGGGGTTAAAAATTTTAATCGAGTGGCGGCGATGTGGGGGGACCTCGGTTTAGGGGTACATAGGTAGTTTATGGGTGTTAGTGTACTTTAGGGTACAGTAGTTAAGAGCTTTATAAACCGGCGTTAGCCAGAAAGCTCTTAACTCCTGCTATTTTCAGGCGGCTGGAATCTTGTCGTTAGAGCTCTAACGCTCACTGCAGAAACGACTCTAAATACCAGCGTTAGAAAGATCCCATTGAAAAGATAGGCTACGCAAATGGCGTAGGGGGATCTGCGGTATGGAAAAGTCGCGGCTGAAAAGTGAGCGTTAGACCCTTTAATCACTGACTCCAAATACCAGCGGGCGCCCAAAACCAGCGTTAGGAGCCTCTAACGCTGGTTTTGACGGCTACCGCCGAACTCTAAATCTAGGCCCTAGTGTTTAGACTTGGGGTTTATGTGAGGGTGTTAAAACAACTTTTTTTTCCCATAGACATCAATGGGATTAGTTTCTTTACTAACCCGCTCTCCCCATTGATGTCTATGGGGAAAGCGTGCATGAGCACGTCAAAACGGCGCTTGTATTTTGTGCAAGATAAAGCTCAACGCAACCATATCGCACGCACAAGGCGGCTTTTTCAAAACTCGAGGGAACTCTTGTTGCGTTCGTTTGGCACCCTCTGTAGCGCAAAACTTGTAATCTAGGTAAGTGTTATCTATTTGGCCCACATGAACTAGCAGTTTCCTTTTGTGAAAAGCTAATAAAAAATCATGTGATAAGAGGCTGTCTATAGTGGCTTAGAAACAGGCAGAAATGTAGAGGTTTAAACATTATAAAGTATATTAATAGAACAGTTTGTTGTGCAAAGCTTGGGAATGGGTATTAAAGGCATTATCCATCTTTGTATCTATAACAATTTTAGTGTAGACTGTCCCTTTATATTCTACATCAGAACAAAATACTTCCTAAGTGATGCAGTAACATGTTTATTTTATGTACTAGTGCCTCCTAGTGGCAGAAGAGTAACACTGCATTGTTCATATCTATAGTTCTGTTATAGGAAGCTGGGATTAAATTAAATAATAGATAAACCCGTTTTAAGTGTAAATTAGCCATTTATATAGCTTTTGCATGACAATATAGATTCTGAGATTGATCCCAGTCTATTGTTTGATCATTATCAGTGTGTTAATGGACACAACCTTTTAGATGTGGACATGATCATAATTAGTCATTTCCATTGGTTGTCAGCATTATTTTTTACATTATCGTTTGTTGAAAATGGCCCTATATAATATTTAATGTTTTTTGAAGCCTCCTTCACAATTATCTCTGTATAAATCAACATCAGCTCACTGGCTTTCAGTGATACATCAAGATCTTAGATTCTGTTTTTTTTAATTAAAATTATATGTTATTCAAAACCATAATAAAGGTTTCTCACAGATGTGGAATCATGAGGATGTCAGTGACTGATAACGTGAGAGTCCTAAACTAAACCCTACTTGACATATTGTCACATAATATAATGTTTTATTCTACTTAAAATCTTATTGACAAATAGAAATGATATATGATTAAAGGGACACTAAACCCAAAATGTTTCTTTTATGATTGAGACAGAGAATACAATTTTAAACAACATTCCAATTTACTTCTGTTATCTAATTTGCTTCATTCTTAAGATATCCTTTGTTGAAGAAATATCAATGCACATAGGTGAGCCAATCACACAAGGCATCTATGTGCGGCAACCAATGAGCAGCTACTGAGCCTATCTAGATATGCTTTTCAGCAAATAATATCAGGGGAGTGAAGCAAATTAGATAATTGAAGTGAATTAAAAAGTTGTTTAAAATGGCATGCTCTTTCTAAATCATGAAAGAAAAAAATTGGGTTTCATGTCCCTTTAATATTAAATAAATGTTAACAGATGTGTTTCCATTAGAAAAATGTGGTATTTAAAGTAGATTATTTGCAAATATTTCTAAACAATGTTAATAGGTGAAATCCCCCAAATCCAACATTCCAAAATTATAGAAATTCATGCATTTTCATTAATATATTTTTTACACAAATATTAAAAATTAATATTTTTCCCATTAAATCACATTCTTCTCCGCCTGTATCTTGTGATTTGGTTTTTGTCTTCAGCAAAACAAATACCAGTCTGTATTTATTTAAAACAACAACTACTACAGTATTGTACTATCTACCTGACAGTACTATGTATAGAATACTACCTGATTACAGTACTGTACTATCTACCTGACAGTACTATGTATAGAATACTACCTGATTACAGTACTGTATTATCTACCTGAAAGTACTATATATATAACACTACCTGATTACAGTACTGTACTATCTACCTGACAGTACTATGTATATAACACTACCTGATTACAGTACTGTATTATCTACCTGACAGTACTATGTATAGAATACTACCTGATTACAGTACTGTACTATCTACCTGACAGTACTATGTATAGAATACTACCTGATTACAGTACTGTACTATCTACCTGACAGTACTATGTATAGAATACTACCTGATTACAGTACTGTACTATCTACCTGACAGTATTATGTATAGCATATTATCTGATTACAGTACTGTATTATCTACCTGACAGTACTATATATAGCATACTACCTGATTACAGTACTGTATTATCTACCTGAAAGTACTATATATATAACACTACCTGATTACAGTACTGTACTATCTACCTGACAGTACTATGTATAGAATACTACCTGATTACAGTACTGTATTATCTACCTGAAAGTACTATATATAGCATACTACCTGATTACAGTACTGTATTATCTACCTGACAGTACTATATATAGCATACTACCTATTTACAGTACTGTATTATCTACCTGACAGTACTATGTATATAACACTACCTGATTACAGTACTGTACTATCTACCTGACAGTACTATGTATAGAATACTACCTGATTACAGAACTGTATTATCTACCTGACAGTACTATGTATAGAATACTACCTGATTACAGTACTGTATTATCTACCTGACAGTACTATGTATACCATACTACCTGATTACAGTACTGTACTATCTACCTGACAGTACTATGTATAGAATACTACCTGATTACAGTACTGTATTATCTACCTGACAGTACTATGTATACCATACTACCTGATTACAGTACTGTATAATCTACCTGACAGTACTATGTATAGAATACTACCTGATTACAGTACTGTACTATCTACCTGACAGTACTATGTATAGAATACTACCTGATTACAGTACTGTATTATCTACCTGACAGTACTATGTATATAACACTACCTGATTACAGTACTGTATTATCTACCTGACAGTACTATGTATAGCATACTACGTATAGAATACTACCTGATTACAGTACTGTATTATCTACCTGACAGTACTATGTATAGAATACTACCTGATTACAGTACTGTATTATCTACCTGACAGTACTATGTATAGAATACTACCTGATTACAGTACTGTATTATCTACCTGACAGTACTATGTCTATAACACTACCTGATTACAGTACTGTATTATCTACCTGACAGTACTATGTATAGAATACTACCTGATTACAGTACTGTACCATCTACCTGACAGTACTATATATAGAATACTACCTGATTACAGTACTGTACTATCTACCTGACAGTATTATGTATAGCATATTATCTGATTACAGTACTGTATTATCTACCTGACAGTACTATATATAGCATACTACCTGATTACAGTACTGTATTATCTACCTGAAAGTACTATATATATATATAACACTACCTGATTACAGTACTGTACTATCTACCTGACAGTACTATGTATAGAATACTACCTGATTACAGTGCTGTATTATCTACATGACAGTACTATATATAGCATACTACCTGATTACAGTACTGTATTATCTACCTGACAGTACTATATATAGCATACTACCTATTTACAGTACTGTATTATCTACCTGACAGTACTATGTATATAACACTACCTGATTACAGTACTGTACTATCTACCTGACAGTACTATGTATAGAATACTACCTGATTACAGAACTGTATTATCTACCTGACAGTACTATGTATAGAATACTACCTGATTACAGTACTATGTATACCATACTACCTGATTACAGTACTGTACTATGTATAGAATACTACCTGATTACAGTACTGTATTATCTACCTGACAGTACTATGTATATAACACTACCTGATTACAGTACTGTATTATTTACCTGACAGTACTATGTATAGCATACTACGTATAGAATACTACCTGATTACAGTACTGTATTATCTACCTGACAGTATTATGTATATAACACTACCTGATTACAGTACTGTATTATCTACCTGACAGTACCATGTATAGAATACTACCTGATTACAGTACTGTATTATCTACCTGACAGTACTATATATATAACACTACCTGATTACAGTACTGTATTATCTACCTGACAGTACTATGTATACCATACTACCTGATTACAGTACTGTACTATGTATAGAATACTACCTGATTACAGTACTGTATTATCTACCTGACAGTACTATGTATATAACACTACCTGATTACAGTACTGTATTATCTACCTGACAGTACTATGTATAGACTACTACCTGATTACAGTACTGTACTATCTACCTGACAGTACTATGTATAGAATACTACCTGATTACAGTACTGTACTATCTACCTGACAGTATTATGTATAGCATATTATCTGATTACAGTACTGTATTATCTACCTGACAGTACTATATATAGCATACTACCTGATTACAGTACTGTATTATCTACCTGAAAGTACTATATATATATATATATAACACTACCTGATTACAGTACTGTACTATCTACCTGACAGTACTATGTATAGAATACTACCTGATTACAGTACTGTATTATCTACCTGACAGTACTATATATAGCATACTACCTGATTACAGTACTGTACTATGTATAGAATACTACCTGATTACAGTACTGTATTATCTACCTGACAGTACTATGTATATAACACTACCTGATTACAGTACTGTATTATCTACCTGACAGTACTATGTATAGCATACTACGTATAGAATACTACCTGATTACAGTACTGTATTATCTACCTGACAGTACTATGTATATAACACTACCTGATTACAGTACTGTATTATCTACTTGACAGTACTATGTATAGAATACTACCTGATTACAGTACTGTATTATCTACCTGACAGTACTATGTATATAACACTACCTGATTACAGTACTGTATTATCTACCTGACAGTACTATGTATAGAATACTACCTGATTACAGTACTGTATTATCTACCTGACAGTACTATGTATATAACACTACCTGATTACAGTACTGTATTATCTACCTGACAGTACTATGTATAGAATACTACCTGATTACAGTACTGTATTATCTACCTGACAGTACTATGTATATAACACTACATGATTACAGTACTGTATTATCTACCTGACAGTACTATGTATAGCATACTACCTGATTACAGTACTGTATTATCTACCTGACAGTACTATGTCTATAACACTACCTGATTACAGTACTGTACTATCTACCTGACAGTACTATGTATAGAATACTACCTGATTACAGTACTGTATTATCTACCTGACAGTACTATGTCTATAACACTACCTGATTACAGTACTGTACTATCTACCTCACAGTACTATGTCTATAACACTACCTGATTACAGTACTGTATTATCTACCTGACAGTACTATGTATAGAATACTACCTGATTACAGTACTGTATTATCTACCTGACAGTACTATGTATAGAATACTACCTGATTACAGTACTGTATTATCTACCTGACAGTACTATGTATAGAATACTACCTGATTACAGTACTGTATTATCTACCTGACAGTACTATGTATAGAATACTACCTGATTACAGTACTGTATTATCTACCTGACAGTACTATGTATAGAATACTACCTGATTACAGTACTGTATTATCTACCTGACAGTACTATGTATATAACACTACCTGATTACAGTACTGTATTATCTACCTGACAGTACTATGTCTATAACACTACCTGATTACAGTAATGTACTATCTACCTGACAGTACTATGTATAGAATACTACCTGATTACAGTACTGTATTATCTACCTGACAGTACTATGTATATAACACTACCTGATTACAGTACTGTATTATCTACCTGACAGAACTATGTCTATAACACTACCTGATTACAGTACTGTACTATCTACCTGACAGTACTATGTATAGAATACTAACTGATTACAGTACTGTATTATCTACCTGATAGTACTATGTATATAACACTACCTGATTACAGTACTGTATTATCTACCTGACAGTACTATGTATAGAATACTACCTGATTACAGTACGGTATTATCTACCTGACAGTACTATGTATATAACACTACCTGATTACAGTACTGTACTATCTACCTGACAGTACTATGTATATAACACTACCGGATTACAGTACTGTACTATCTACCTGACAGTACTATGTATATAACACTACCTGATTACAGTACTGTATTATCTACCTGCCAGTACTATGTAGAGAAGACTACCTGATTACAGTACTGTAATATCTACCTGACAGTACTATGTATAGAATACTACCTGATTACAGTACTGTATTATCTACCAGACAGTATTATGTATATAACACTACCTGATTACAGTACTGTACTATCTACCTGACAGTACTATGTATAGAATACTACCTGATTACAGTACTGTATTATCTACCTGACAGTACTATGTATAGAATACTACCTGATTACAGTACTGTACTATCTACCAGACAGTATTATGTATATAACACTACCTGATTACAGTACTGTACTATCTACCTGAAAGTACTATATATATATAACACTACCTGATTACAGTACTGTATTATCTACCTGACAGTACTATATATAGCATACTACCTGATTACAGTACTGTATTATCTACCTGACAGTACTATATATAGCATACTACCTATTTACAGTACTGTATTATCTACCTGACAGTACTATGTATATAACACTACCTGATTACAGTACTGTACTATCTACCTGACAGTACTATGTATAGAATACTACCTGATTACAGAACTGTATTATCTACCTGACCGTACTATGTATAGAATACTACCTGATTACAGTACTGTACTATCTACCTGACAGTACTATGTATAGAATACTACCTGATTACAGTACTGTATTATCTACCTGACAGTACTATGTATACCATACTACCTGATTACAGTACTGTACTATGTATAGAATACTACCTGATTACAGTACTGTATTATCTACCTGACAGTACTATGTATATAACACTACCTGATTACAGTACTGTATTATCTACCTGACATTACTATGTATAGCATACTACCTGATTACAGTACTGTATTATCTACCTGACAGTACTATGTATATAACACTACCTGATTACAGTACTGTATTATCTACCTGACAGTATTATGTATAGCATACTACCTGATTACAGGACTGTATTATCTACCTGACAGTACTATGTCTATAACACTACCTGATTACAGTACTGTAATATCTACCTGACAGTACTATGTATATAACACTACCTGATTACAGTACTGTATTATCTACCTGACAGTACTATGTATAGAATACTACCTGATTACAGTACTGTATTATCTACCTGACAGTACTATGTATATAACACTACCTGATTACAGTACTGTATTATCTACCTGACAGTACTATGTATAGCATACTACCTGATTACAGTACTGTATTATCTACCTGACAGTACTATGTCTATAACACTACCTGATTACAGTACTGTACTATGTATAGAATACTACCTGATTACAGTACTGTATTATCTACCTGACAGTACTATGTATATAACACTACCTGATTACAGTAATGTATTATCTACCTGACAGTACTATGTCTATAACACTACCTGATTACAGTACTGTACTATTTACCTGACAGTATTATGTATAGAATACTACCTGATTACAGTACTGTATTATCTACCTGACAGTACTATGTATATAACACTACCTGATTACAGTATTGTACTATTTACCTGACAGTACTATGTATAGAATACTACCTGATTACAGTACTGTATTATCTACCTGACAGTACTATGTATAGAATACTACCTGATTACAGTACTGTACTATCTACCTGACAGTACTATGTCTATAACACTACCTGATTACAGTACTGTACTATATAGAATACTACCTGATTACAGTACTGTATTATCTACCTGATAGTACTATGTATATAACACTACCTGATTACAGTACTGTATTATCTACCTGACAGTACTATGTATATAAAACTACCTGATTACAGTACTGTATTATCTACCTGACAGTACTATGTATAGAATACTACCTGATTACAGTACTGTACTATCTACCTGACAGTACTATGTATATAACACTACCTGATTACAGTACTGTATTATCTACCTGCCAGTACTATGTAGAGAAGACTACCTGATTACAGTACTGTAATATCTACCTGACAGTACTATGTATAGAATACTACCTGATTACAGTACTGTATTATCTACCAGACAGTATTATGTATATAACACTACCTGATTACAGTACTGTACTATCTACCTGACAGTACTATGTATAGAATACTACCTGATTACAGTACTGTACTATCTACCTGACAGTACTATGTATATAACACTACCTGATTACAGTACTG
>NC_069501.1:21482019-21499519 GCF_027579735.1 Bombina bombina | reverse complement strand
GTTAATTTCCCGTGTACTTTCCTTAGGTATTATTACAGATGTGATCATTAGTTTTTTAACATTCCTTTTTCTGCCGCCTTACTTACAATTTAGTTGACACAAGCTCCACAACGGCTAGCCCCTCAGGAGTGATGTTCCTAGGGCTCTGTTTCGCTTGGGGTGCTTCTAATGTATGGCTGGTCAGGGTGTCTTTGGTAATCACAGCGTGAAGTGGACCGCAACCTTGACAAACTATGCTTGAGCCGGAAGCCCTGAATGAATAGAGAGGGCTAGTTCACCTGACCTCCTGGAGTGCCGTAGCCGGTAGCGGCGGATCAGACCGCAAAGAAATGCACAAGAAGAAAAAAAGAAAAAGTAGGCAGGCACTGCTCCAAACCGATGTATGTAAAAACATATGCAATGCTTTATTGAAGTTCCAAGTAAAAACAACAACACATGCAGACAGGCAGTATAGGAGACTAATAGTCTAACATGTTTCGCGTCTCCAGGTGCGCTTACTCATAGACTGACGTCTATGTCTATACTCTAACTCTTTATAGGCCTAGGAGGTAACAAATATTAACCCCCTCTAGTCTAAGCAGAGAAAAACAGAGTAAAAACAATATCCTAATGTGACACTGTATAATGTTAGCTGTTAGATAAATTGAGTATAAATATGCATAGACCTTAGCTTCCTAAGACGTAACATAGTACTTATATAAATTTACAGAGCAAAACAACATTTTATGAAATAAATTATGATTGAAAAAACACATTTAGTATTTCAATTTTTCTCAAGAGCAGACATAGTATATGATCCCGAAAATGTGATCAGGCATTATTATCTAAAATGCATTACAACACTACAAAACTGTTGTTAGCAGGACATAAAATGCCTAAGCACATTTACCAG
Organism: Bombina bombina; assembly: GCF_027579735.1. Taxonomy (NCBI): domain Eukaryota; kingdom Metazoa; phylum Chordata; class Amphibia; order Anura; family Bombinatoridae; genus Bombina; species Bombina bombina. The sequence goes on along the minus strand of NC_069501.1, from coordinate 21,498,627 downwards.
GACTAAACAGAACCAGACATTGTGTCTCTTTTATATGATATTAGATACATTTATGTACATATAGTATTCTGTACATAATGATTGAGACATAACAATAACACTAATACTAATACTATGTATCAATAAAAAAGTTTATGTCACATTCTCGATTCATACCATGTGGTAGACGTGTGCACAATTGTAAGATCCAATAGAGTTCTTTTTTCTCTAGGATTTTATCCCTATTACCACCCCTAGGTGGCACTTTGGCAATGTCTATAATTTGGAATTACAGACTAGCTTTGTTTGTTAAATGAATATTATTAAAATGATCTGCTACTGTAGAATCTTTGCTGTAGTTGTCTGGTTCTGTTTAGTCCTGGTAAATGTGCTTAGGCATTTTATGTCCTGCTAACAACAGTTTTGTAGTGTTGTAATGCATTTTAGATAATAATGCCTGATCACATTTTCGGGATCATATACTATGTCTGCTCTTGAGAAAAATTGAAATACTAAATGTGTTTTTTCAATCATAATTTATTTCATAAAATGTTGTTTTGCTCTGTAAATTTATATAAGTACTATGTTACGTCTTAGGAAGCTAAGGTCTATGCATATTTATACTCAATTTATCTAACAGCTAACATTATACAGTGTCACATTAGGATATTGTTTTTACTCTGTTTTTCTCTGCTTAGACTAGAGGGGGTTAATATTTGTTACCTCTCAGGCCTATAAAGAGTTAGAGTATAGACATAGACGTCAGTCTATGAGTAAGCGCACCTGGAGGCGCGAAACATGTTAGACTATTAGTCTCCTATACTGCCTGTCTGCATGTGTTGTTGTTTTTACTTGGAACTTCAATAAAGCATTGCATATGTTTTTACATTCAACGGTTTGGAGCAGTGCCTGCCTACTTTTTCTTCTTGTCTTTGGTAATACTTGCGGTTCTGCAGCAAACGGTAATCTGTATAAAAACAAGCTTCACAACGGCTAACCTTTCGGGGTATTATGTTCCTAAGGTTCCGTCCTGCTTGTTTAACCTTTGGTGAGTCTCTTTAGTAGATATAGTGAAGAATAGAAGTGTTTCTATTTCCAACGTTCTTTACCGTTTGGTGTGTGCACACAAGCAGATCCAGTAAATTCCTGGTCAGGTATTTGAAGAAAAACGGTATAGAACGTTGGAAATAGAAACACTTCTATTCTTCACTATATCTACTAAAGAGACTCACCAAAGGTTAAACAAGCAGGACGGACCCTTAGGAACATAATCCCCCGAAAGGTTAGCCGTTGTGCAGCTTGTTTTTATACAGATTACCGTTTGCTGCAGAACCGCAAGTATTACCAAAGACACCCTGACCAGCCATACATTAGAAACACCCCAAGCGAAACGGAGTCCTAGGAACATCACTCCTGAGGGGCTAGCCATTGTGGAGCATGAGTCAACTAAATTGTAAGTAAGGCGGCATAAAAAGGAATGTTAAAAAACTAATGATCACATCTGTAATAATACCTAAGGAAAGTACACGGGAAATTAACTTGCAACAAAATAACCTTCTCACCTTCTATGTGATACAAACTACAATAGATACTATCTACAGCTAAACATATTGTTACTTCCGCTAACTAAATACAAAGCTCCGGATAAAACACTAAAGACTTGTTACCATATCAAGTGAATCAGCTTATCCACTATACCAATCTTCCCCTAACAATAGACCTTCTTATGAAAGACTTATTATCATCAATTCCACCTAACAAATCCTCACACAAATATTCATTGATCTTGAATTGCATTTGTCCTGAATTGCATTTGCCATAAAATTGTATTTGTCATGGTTTTATATATATTATCAAATTACATAGAATATCTTCTTGACACCGGTGTCTATATATTTTATATGTGGTTTTAAAAGAGTTAAGATTATATCAAATCGATTTTATATTAAATTTATTATGACATGTCTTTTATACTATTTATGAATTTATGCATTTAACTGAATAAATATTCTCTAACTTGTAAAAATACATTCCTTGTAATTATTATCTGAATAGGTACATTTTTTTAAATTATCACTGAATAGGTACATTCACATTTGTTGTCCTATAGCGCCACCTACTGTTTTTTTATAAATTTTTATCGATTTGTTTGCAGTATAAAGTGTATTTTACCACAGCAGCCGCCTCCCAGGGCGCCAGACTGATGCCACATACCGTGTCCATGCGACACAGTCAGTTGGAGTAGGAGAGATACTCAGATGCCGATGGGATCATCTAAGAGAGCAGAGTTCATAGGACCTTTTTTGAGGCCGGAACTGTGTATTACTCCACGACCATATATCGGGACGACGGCACGTGTCATGTCACGTGCCGACGCCCCACAATCTCCTCTTGGTGGGGTGGGCGGGAAAACAACTACAGGCTCAGGATGCAGCAGCAGAGAGACATACAGCACTGAGCAGTGAGTCTACAGAGCACCAGGTGAGTTCTTGCTTGTTAAAAAAGCATTGCTGGCTCAGAAATCCCTAATCTGATTATCAGAATATCAGTATGTGACATTGTGTATCATTTATACTGATTAAATTGCTTATTGCTGCAGCTGCCTTGGATGATCATCGATCTCTCTAATAATTGCTTTGTTGAATTAGGCTACAAGTACAATGAGTTTTATAGATTCTGCAATCAGTAATCACATTGTATACATTACTGATTCAATCATTCAATTGTTTATTGGTGCATTGGATGATCATCATTAATCTCTTAAATAAATCAATAATCATCCAAGGCAGCAATAAGCAATTCACTCAGTACATACTGATTACTGATGGCAGAATCTTTAAAACTGGTTGTAGTTGGTTGTTGAGTTAGGTTAGCTAGCTACAACCAGTTTTATAGATTTTGAGTCTGCCATCAGTATTAAGTATAGTATGTATACTGACAGTGACTGAATTGCTTATTGCTGCCTTGAATTATAATTGTTAATGTCTTCTCTAAGAAATATTTATTTTGTTGAATTAGGCTAGCTAGTTACAACCAGTTTTATAGATTCTGCCATCAGTAATTAGTGTAGTATATATACTGACAGTGAATTACATTGCTTATTGCTGCCTTTAATGATCATTGTTAATCTCTTCTCTAAGTAATGTTTATTTTGTTGAATTAAGCTAGCTAGCTACAACCAGTTTAGATTCTAAGTTTGCCTTCAGTAATTAGTGTAGTATGTATACTGACAGTGACTGAATTGCTTATTGCTGCCTTGAATGATCATTGCCAATCTCTTCTCTAAGTAATGTTTATTTTTTTTTAATTAGGCTTGCTAGCTACAACCAGTTTAGATTCTGAGTCTGCCATCAGTAATCAGTATATTATATATACAGACAGTGACTGAATTGCTTATTGCTGCCTTCAATGATCATTGTTAATCTCTTCTCTAAGTAATGTTTATTTTGTTGAATTAGGCTAGTTTTAGTATGTATACTGACAGAGACTGAATTGCTTATTGCTGCCTTGAATGATGATTGTTAATATCTTTTCTAAGTAGTGTTTATTTTGTTGAATTAGGCTAGCTAGCTACAACCAGTTTTAGAGATTCTAAATCTGCCATCAGTAATTAGTGTAGTATGTATACTGGCAATGACTGAATTGCTTATTGCTGCCTTGAATGATCATTGTTAATCTCTTCTCTAAGTAATGTTTATTTTGTTGAATTAGGCTAGTTTTAGTATGTATACTGACAGTGACTGAATTGCTTATTGGTGCCTTGAATGATCATTGTTAATCTCTTCTCTAAGTAATGTTTATTTTGTTGAATTAGGCTAGCTAGCTACAACCAGTTTTATAGATTCTGCCATCAGTAATTAGTATAGTATGTATACTCATAGTGAATGAAATTGCTTATTGCTGCCTTTAATGATCATTGTTAATCTCTTCTCTAAGTAATGTTTTGTTTTTTTTTGTTGAATTAGGCTAGCTAGCTACAACCAGTTTGATAGATTCTGAGTCTGCCATCAGTAATTAGTGTAGTATGTATACTGAGAGTGACTGAATTGCTTATTGCTGCCTTGAATGATCATTGTTAATCTTTTCTCTAAGTAATGTTTATTTTGTTGAATTAGGCTAGCTAGCTACAACCAGTTTTATAGATTCTGCCATCAGTAATTAGTATAGTATGTATACTCATAGTGAATGAAATTGCTTATTGCTGCCTTTAATGATCATTGTTAATCTCTTCTCTAAGTAATGTTTTGTTTTTTTTTGTTGAATTAGGCTAGCTAGCTACAACCAGTTTGATAGATTCTGAGTCTGCCATCAGTAATTAGTGTAGTATGTATACTGAGAGTGACTGAATTGCTTATTGGTGCCTTGAATGATCATTGTTAATCTCTTCTCTAAGTAATGTTTATTTTGTTGAATTAGGCTAGCTAGCTACAACCAATTTTATAGATTCTGCCATCAGTAATTAGTATAGTATGTATACTCACAGTGAACGAAATTGCTTATTGCTGCCTTTAATGATCATTGTTAATCTCTTCTCTAAGTAATGGTTTTATTTTGTTGCATTAGGCTAGCTAGCTACAACCAGTTTTATAGATTCTGAGTCTACCATCAGTAATCAGTATAGTATGTATACCAACAGTGACTGAATTGCTTATTGCTGCATTGAATGATTATTGTTAATCTCTTGTCTAAGGAATGTTTATTTTGTTGCATTAGGCTAGTTAGCTACAACCAGTTTGATAGATTCTGAGTCTGCCATGTTTCACTGTCAGAGTGTCGGCAGCTCTCACTTTTCACTTGTTGTGTTCTTCTGTTAAATCAATGTGTACCTAGAATTGAGAAGTGACAGTAAGGACATAGCAGAAGGGCTTCCTTCCTAGAAGGAATTGTTAAAGGGATATGAAACCCATTTTTTTCCTTTCATGATTCAGATAAAGCATGCAATATTAAACAACTTTCTATATTTACTCCTATTTCTCCAACATTGGTGTGTCCGGTCCACGGCGTCATCCATAACTTGTGGCAATATTCTCTTCCCCAACAGGAAATGGCAAAGAGCACAGCAAAAGCTGTCCATATAGTCCCTCCTAGGCTCCGCCCACCCCAGTCATTCTCTTTGCCGCTGAAGGGCCTTCTCTGTAGTAGGCAGAGCCTCATTTTCGCGCCATTACTGCGCAGTTACTTTTGAGAGCAGGACATGCAGCTGCATGTGTGTGGGTCTGAAAGTAGTTGAAAAGGTTCCTAGAAGGCTTCATTTGGTATCGTATACCCCCCTGGGTTTGGTAAAGTCGCAGCAAAGGCTGTAGCTGGGACTGTAGAGGGGTTAAAACTGTAACCGGCTCCGGTTTCCTCATTTTAAGGGTTAAAGGTCTGAAATTTGGGGTGCAATGCTTTGAATGCTTTAAGACACTGTGGTGAAAATTTGGTTACATTTGAACAATTCCTTCATAGTTTTTCACATATTCAGTAATAAAGTGTGCCCTGTTTAAAATTTAAAGAGACAGTAACGGTTTTGTTTTAAAACGGTTTTAGTACTTTATTGACAAGTTTAAGCCTGTTTAACATGTCTGTGCCTTCAGATAAACTATTTTCTGTATGTATGGAAGCCAATGTGTCTCCCCCTTCAAAATTGTGTGATAATTGTGCCATAGCGTCCAAACAAAGTAAGGACAGTACTGCCACAGATAATAAAGTTGCCCAAGATGATTCATTAGATGAAGGGAGTAGACATAGTTCTACATCATCTCCTTCTGTGTCTACACCAGTTTTGCCCACACAGGAGACCCCTAGTACTTCTAGCGCGCCAATGCTTGTTACTATGCAACAATTGACGGCAGTAATGGATAACTCCATAGCAAATATTTTATCCAAAATGCCTGCATTTCAGAGAAAGCGCGATTGCTCTGTTTTAAACACTGTAGAGCAGGAGGGCGCTGATGATAATTGCTCTGTCATACCCTCACACCAATCTGAAGTGGCCATGAGGGAGGTTTTGTCAGATGGGGAAATTTCTGATTCAGGTAGAATTTCTCAACAGGCCGAACCTGATGTTGTGACATTTAAATTTAAATTAGAGCATCTCCGCGCACTGCTTAAGGAGGTGCTATCTACTCTGGATGATTGTGACAACCTGGTCATTCCAGAAAAATTGTGCAAGATGGACAAGTTCCTAGAGGTTCCGGTGCACCCCGACGCTTTTCCTATACCCAAGCGGGTGGCGGACATAGTGAATAAGGAGTGGGAGAAGCCCGGCATACCTTTTGTCCCCCCTCCTATATTTAAGAAATTATTTCCTATGGTTGACCTCAGAAAGGACTAATGGCAGACAGTCCCTAAGGTCGAGGGGGCAGTTTCTACACTAGCCAAGCGCACTACTATTCCTATCGAGGATAATTGCGCTTTCAAAGATCCTATGGATAAAAAATTGGAGGGTTTGCTTAAAAAGATTTTTGTACAGCAAGGTTACCTCCTGCAACCTATTTCGTGCATTATTCCTGTCACTACAGCAGCGTGGTTCTGGTTCGAGGAACTAGAAAAGTCGCTCAGTAGAGAGACTCCGTATGAGGAGGTTATGGACAGAATTCACGCACTTAAGTTAGCTAATTCCTTTATTTTAGATGCCGCTTTGCAGTTAGCAAGATTAGCGGCGAAAAATTCAGGGTTTGCAATTGTGGCGCGCAGAGCGCTCTGGCTAAAGTCTTGGTCAGCGGATGTATCTTCCAAGACAAAATTGCTTAATATCCCTTTCAAGGGTAAAACCCTTTTTGGGCCAGAATTGAAAGAGATTATCTCAGACATCACTGGGGGTAAGGGCCACGCCCTTCCACAAGATAGGCCTTTCAAGGCCAAGAATAAGTCTAATTTTCGTTCCTTTCGCAATTTCAGGAACGGACCGGCCTCCAACTCTGCAGCCTCTAGACAAGAGGGTAATGCTTCACAGACCAAACCAGCTTGGAAACCGATGCAAGGCTGGAACAAGGATAAGCAGGCCAAGAAGCCTGCTGCTGCTACCAAAACAGCATGAAGGAGTAGCCCCCGATCCGGGACCGGATCTAGTAGGGGGCAGACTCTCTCTCTTTGCTCAGGCTTGGGCAAGAGATGTTCAGGACCCCTGGGCACTAGAAATAGTTTCTCAGGGTTATCTTCTGGAATTCAAGGAACTACCCCCAAGGGGAAGGTTCCACATGTCTCACTTATCTTCAAACCAAATAAAGAGACAGGCATTCTTACATTGTGTAGAAGACCTGTTAAAAATGGGAGTGATACACCCAGTTCCAACCGTGGAACAAGGAATGGGTTTTTACTCAAATCTGTTTGTAGTTCCCAAAAAAGAGGGAACTTTCAGACCAATTCTGGATTTAAAGATCCTAAACAAATTTCTCAGAGTGCCATCGTTCAAAATGGAAACTATTCGAACGATTTTACCTACAATCCAGGAGGGTCAATTTATGACTACCGTGGATCTAAAGGATGCGTATCTACATATTCCTATCCACAAAGATCATCATCAGTTCCTAAGGTTCGCCTTTCTGGACAAACATTACCAGTTTGTGGCTCTCCCATTCGGGCTAGCAACTGCTCCAAGGATTTTCACAAAGGTACTCGGGTCCCTTCTAGCGGTTCTAAGACCAAGGGGCATTGCAGTGGCACCTTACTTGGACGACATTCTGATACAAGCGTCGTCTCTTTCAAAGGCAAAGGCTCACACAGACATCGTTCTGGCCTTTCTCAGATCTCACAGATGGAAAGTGAACATAGAAAAAAGTTCCCTGTCTCCGTCGACAAGAGTTCCTTTCTTGGGGACAATAATAGATTCTTTAGAAATGAAGATTTTCCTGACAGATGTCAGAAAGTCAAAACTTCTAAACGCTTGTCAAGTTCTTCACTCTGTTCCACGACCTTCCATAGCTCAGTGCATGGAAGTAGTAGGGTTGATGGTTGCAGCAATGGACATAGTTCCTTTTGCGCAAATTCATCTAAGACCATTACAACTGTGCATGCTGAAACAGTGGAATGGGGACTATACAGACTTGTCTCCAGTGATTCAAGTAGATCAGAAGACCAGAGACTCACTCCGTTGGTGGCTAACCCAGGATCACCTGTCAGAGTGGGTCATCGTCACGACCGACGCCAGTCTAGTGGGCTGGGGCGCGGTCTGGGACTCCCTGAAAGCTCAGGGGCTATGGTCTCGGGAAGAGTCTCTTCTCCCGATAAACATTCTGGAACTGAGAGCGATATTCAATACTCTCAGGGCTTGGCCTCAACTAGCAAAGGCCAGATTCATAAGATTCCAATCAGACAACAAGACGACTGTTGCTTACATCAACCATCAGGGGGGAACAAGGAGTTCCCTGGCGATGAGAGAAGTGACCAAAATCATAAAATGGGCGGAGGATCACTCCTGCCACCTATCTGCGATCCACATCCCAGGAGTAGAAAACTGGGAGGCGGATTATCTGAGTCGTCAGACATCCATCCGGGGGAGTGGGAACTCCACCCGGAGATATTTGCCCAGTTGACTCAATTATGGGGCATTCCAGACATGGATCTGATGGCGTCTCGTCAGAACTTCAAGGTTCCTTGCTACGGGTCCAGATCCAGGGATCCCAAGGTGACTCTAGTGGATGCATTAGTAGCGCCTTGGACCTTCAACCTAGCTTATGTGTTTCCACCGTTTCCTCTCATTCCCAGGCTGGTAGCCAGGATCAAACAGGAGAGGGCCTCGGTGATCTTGATAGCTCCTGCGTGGCCACGCAGGACTTGGCATGCAGACCTGGTGAATATGTCATCGGCTCCACCATGGAAGCTACCTTTGAGACAGGATCTTCTAGTACAAGGTCCATTCGAACATCCAAATCTAGTTTCCCACCAGCTAACGGCTTGGAAATTGAACGCTTGATTTTATCTAAGCGTGGGTTTTCGGATTCTGTAATAGATACTCTGGTACAAGCCAGAAAACCTGTAACTAGAAAAATTTACCATAAAATATGGAAAAGATATATATGTTGGTGTGAATCCAAGGGATTCTCATGGAGTAAGATCAAAATTCCTAGGATCCTTTCCTTTCTACAAGAAGGTTTGGATAAGGGATTATCAGCGAGTTCTCTAAAGGGACAGATTTCTGCTTTATCTGTCTTGTTACACAAACGACTGGCAGCTGTGCCTGATGTTCAAGCTTTTGTACAGGCTTTGGTCAGGATCAAGCCTGTTTACAGACTTGACTCCTCCCTGGAGTCTGAATTTTTTTCTTTCAGTTCTTCAAGGGGTTCCGTTTGAACCTCTACATTCCATAGATATCAAGATGTTATCTTGGAAAGTTCTGTTTTTGGTTGCTATTTCTTCTGCTAGAAGAGTTTCTGAGTTATCTGCTTTGCAGTGTAATCCGCCCTATCTGGTGTTCCATTCAGATAAGGTTGTTTTGCGTACTAAACCTGGTTTCCTTCCAAAGGTTGTTTCCAACAAGAATATTAACCAGGAAATAGTTGTGCCTTCTTTGTGTCCGAATCCAGTTTCAAAGAAGGAACGTTTGTTACACAATTTAGATGTAGTTCGTGCTTTAAAGTTCTATTTAGAAGCAACAAAGGATTTCAGACAAACGTCTTCTCTGTTTGTCGGTTATTCTGGCAAGAGGAGAGGTCAAAAAGCTACTGCTACCTCTCTTTCCTTTTGGCTAAAAAGCATCATCCGATTGGCTTACGAGACTGCCGGACGGCAGCCTCCTGAACGCATCACAGCTCACTCTACTAGGGCTGTGGCTTCCACATGGGCCTTCAAGAACGAGGCTTCTGTTGATCAGATATGTAAGGCAGCGACTTGGTCTTCCCTGCACACTTTTGCCAAATTCTACAAATTTGATACTTTTGCTTCTTCGGAGGCTATTTTTGGGAGAAAGGTTTTGCAAGCCATGGTGGCTTCTGTTTAGGTAACCTGATTGGCTCCCTCCCTTCATCCGTGTCCTAAAGCTTTGGTATTGGTTCCCACAAGTTATGGATGACGCCGTGGACGGACACACCAATGTTGGAGAAAACAGAATTTATGCTTACCTGATAAATTACTTTCTTCAACGGTGTGTCCGGTCCACGGCCCGCCCTGGTTTTTTAATCAGGTTTGATGAATTTCTTTCTTTAACTACAGTCACCATGGCACCTTATGGTTTCTCCTGTTTTTTCTCCTGTCCGTCGGTCGAATGACTGGGGTGGGTGGAGCCTAGGAGGGACTATATGGACAGCTTTTGCTGTGCTCTTTGCCATTTCCTGTTGGGGAAGAGAATATTCCCACAAGTTATGGATGACGCCGTGGACCGGACACACCGTTGGAGAAAGTAATTTATCAGGTAAGCATAAATTCTGTTTTCTCTTCATTCTTTATGTATCTTTATTTGAAAAGCAACACTTTAAGCTTAGAAACTGGGCCCATTTTTGGTTCAGCACCTGGGTAGTATTACCAATCAACAAGTGCTAACCAGGTGCTGAACCAAAAATGGTCCAGTTTCTAAGCTTACTTTCCTGCTATTTCAAATAAAGATACCAAAAATGATAAAAGGAGTAAATTAGAAATAGCACATTATAACTTTGTTGTTGTTGCTGTTTTAAATAAAAACAAAAAAACACTTGTTTTAATGTGAATGTTTTATTAGTTTTGTGCACTAAATGCTTAGGGGTAGATTTATTAAAAGTAAAAAAAAAACATGTGAAATGCTTGTGCAATGCTGCCCCCTGGTCACTGGCGGCCAATCGGTCACTAGCAGGGGCTGTCAATCATCACCTTAAAGGATGGTAAATTAAACAAGACTGTGCAGTGGCAATCGATGCAAATTACTATGAGTTTCATTAATGAAATCTTTCAATAATCTAATTTACTGTTATTGTCTAAAACAAAAAGCTCCCATTGTATTATGCGCTCTGGCAGATAAGTGCCTTTTTTTCCCGATGTCGTTATTGCTGTTGTTCAATCAGAATTGTGGCATTTTGGTATGTTTGGTTTTAAAAACAAAAAAGTTATTTTGCCCATGTGTTCGCTACGTCATGGATCTTTTCTTCCTTCCAGCGAACAATGTGCATTGGATTTCCCATTGCAAATACAATTGCGCTGTGCAAAACCCAAGAAGAACAAGGGGGGTGGAGCAAATGTATGCCACAATGCAATAGAAAGAATACAATTATATAAATACCTAAGTGACTTTTTTAAACATAAAGTTAGCGACTCTACTAGTTATAATCTTTTTTTATTAGAATCAGGCTTTTAAAACTGTATACATTAGCATCACTTTAAATGTTTTTATCACTAAAAACATAATTTATGTAAGAACTTACCTGATAAATTTATTTGTTTCATATTGACAAGAGTCCATGAGCTAGTGACGTATGGTATATACAATCCTACCAGGAGGGGCAAAGTTTCCCAAACCTCAAAATGCCTACAAATACACCCCTCACCACACCCACAATTCAGTTTAACAAATAGCCAAGAAGTGAGGTGATAAAGAAAGGAGTAAAAAGCATCAACAAAGGAATTTGGAAATAATTGTGCTTTATACAAACAATCATAACCACCAAAAAAAGGGTGGGCCTCATGGACTCTTGCCAATATGAAAGAAATTAATTTATCAGGTAAATTCTTACATAAATTATGTTTTATTTCATGTAATTGGCAAGAGTCCATGAGCTAGTGACGTATGGGATAGCAAAACCCAAGATGTGGAACTCCACGCAAGAGTCACTAGAGAGGGAGGGATAAAAAATAAAAACAGCCATTTCCGCTGAAAAAAATTAATCCACAACCCAAGTCATAAGTTTAGTCTCATAATTGAAAAGAAAAAAATTAAATTAGAAGCAGAAGAATCAAACTGAAACAGCTGCCTGAAGAAATTTTCTACCAAAAACTGCTTCCGAAGAAACAAATACATAAAAATGGTAGAATTTAGTAAAAGTATGCAAAGAAGACCAAGTTGCTGCTTTGCAAATCTGTTCAACTGAAGCTTCATTCTTAAAAGCCCATGAAGTGGAAACTGAACTAGTAGAATGAGCTGTAATTCTCTGAGGCGGGGTTTTACCCAACTCCAAATAAGCTTGATGAATCAAAAGCTTTAACCATGATGCCAAAGAAACGGCAGAAGTCTTCTGACCTTTCCTGGAACCAGAAAAGATAACAAATAGACTAGACGTCTTCCTGAAATCTTTAGTATCTTCAACATAATATTTCAGAGCTCTCACCACATCCAAATAATGTAAAGATCTCTCCAAAGAATTCTTAGGATTAGGACACAAAGAAGGGACCACAATTTCCCTATTAATGTTGTTAGAATTCACAACCTTAGGTAAGAATTGAAATGAAGTCAGCAAAACTGCCTTATCCTGATGAAAAATTAGAAAAGGAGATTCACAAGAGAGAGCAGATAATTCAGAAACTCTTCTAGCAGAAGAGATGGCCAAAAGGAACAACACTTTCCAAGAAAGTAGTTTAATGTCCAAAGAATGCATAGGCTCAAATGGAAGAGCCTGTAAAGCCTTCAAAACCAAATTAAGACTCCAAGGAGGAGAGATTGATTTAATGACAGGCTTGATATGAACCAAAGCCTGTACAAAACAGTGAATATCCGGAAGTTTAGCAATTTTTCTGAGGAATAAAACAGAAAGAGCAGAGATTTGTCCTTTCAAGGAACTTGCAGACAAACTTTTATCCAAACCATCCTGAAGAAACTGTTAAATTCTAGCAATTCTAAAAGAATGCCAAGAAAGTTTATGAGAAGAACACCATGAAATGTAAGTCTTCCAAACTCGATAATAAATCTTTCTAGAAACAGGTTTACGAGCCTGTAACATAGTATTAATCACTGAGTCAGAGAAACCTCTGTGACTAAGCACTAAGCATTCAATTTCCATACCTTCAAATTTAATGATTTGAGATCCTGATGGAAAAACGGACCTTGAGATAGAAGGTCTGGCCTTAAGGGAAGTGACCAAGGTTGGCAACTGGACATCCGAACAAGATCCGCATACCAAAACCTGTGAGGCCATGCTGGAGCCACCAGCAACACAAACGATTGCTGAATGATGATTTTCGAGATCACTGTTGGAAGAAGAACTAGAGGCGGGAAAATATAAGCAGGTTGATAACACCAAGGAAGTGTCAATGCATCCACTGCTTCCGCCTGAGGATCCCTGGACCTTGACAGGTACCTGGGAAGTTTCTTGTTTAGATGAGATGGCATCAGATCTATTTCTGGAAGCCCCCACATCTGAACAATTTGAGAAAACACATCTGGGTTGAGAGACCATTCTCCCGGATGTAAAGTCTGACGACTGAGATAATCCGCTTCCCAATTGTCTATACCTGGGATATGAACCGCAGAAATTAGATAAGAGCTGGATTCCGCCCAAACAAGTATCCGGGATACTTCTTTCATAGCTTGAGGACTGTGAGTCCCACCCTGATGATTGACATATGCCACAGTTGTGACATTGTCTGTCTGAAAACAAATGAATGTCTCTCTCTTCAACAGAGGCCAAAACTGAAGAGCCCTGAGAATCGCACGGAGTTCCAAAATATTGATTGGTAATCTCGCCTCTTGAGATTTTCAAACTCCTTGTGCTGTCAGAGATCCCCAAACAGCTCCCCAACCTGAAAGACTGTTGTGATCACAGTCCAGGTCGGACGAACGAGGGAGGCCTCTAGTATTATATGATGGTGATCTAACCACCAAGTCAGAGAAAGTCAAACATTGGGATTTAAGAATATAAATTGTGATATCCTTGTATAATCCCTGCACCATTGGTTCAGCATACAAAGCTGGAGAGGTCTCATATGAAAACGAGCAAAGGGGATCGCGTCCGAAGACCTAAAACTTCCATGCACATAGCTACTGAAGGGAATGACTGAGACTGAAGGTTCTGACAGGCTGCAACCAATTTTAAACGTCTCTTGTCTGTTAGAGACAAAGCCATGGACACTGAATCTATCAGGAAACCTAAAAAGGTTACCCTTGTCTGAGTAATCAAATAACTTTTTGGTAAATTGATCCTCCAACCATGTCTTTGAAGAAACAACACTAGTTGATTTGTGTGAGATTCTGCAGAACATAAAGACTGAGTAAGTACCAAGATATCGTCCAAATAAGAAAACACCACAATACTCCGCTCTCTGATTACAGAGAGTAGAGCACCGAAAACCTTTGAAAAGATTCTTGGAGCTGTCACTAGGCAAAAAGGAAGAGCAACAAATTGGTAATGCTTGTCTAGAAAAGAGAATCTCAGGAACTGATAGTGATCCGGATGAATCGGAATATGAAGATATGCATCCTGTAAGTCTATTGTGGACATATAATGCCCTTGCTGAACAGAAGGCAGAATAGTCCTTATAGTCACCATTTTGAAAGTTGGTACTCTTACATATCGATTCAAAATCTTTAGATCCAGAACTGGTCTGAATTAATTTTCTTTCTTTGGGACAATGAATAGATTTGAATAAAACCCCAGACCCTGTTCCTGAAACGGAACTGGCATGATTAGCCCTGATAACTCCTGGTCTGAAACACACCAGGGAAAGCCTGAGCCTTTTCTGGGTTCGCTGGAATGCATGAGAAAAAAAATCTTCTCACAGGCGGTCTTACTCTGAAACCTATTCTGTACCCCTGAGAGACAATACTCTGAATCCAATGATTTTGGACTGAAATGATCCAAACATATTTGAAAAATTTTAATGTGCCCCTAACAGCTGAGCTGGAATGAGGGCCACACCCTTGTGCGGACTTGGGGGCTGGCTTTGATCTTTTAAATGGCTTGGGTTTTTTCCAATTTGAGGAAGGCATCCAATTGGAAGCAGATTCATTTGGGGAAGGATTAGATTTCTGTTCCTTATTATGTCGAAAGGAGCAAAAACGGTTAGAAGCTTTAGATTTACACTTAGGTTTTTTATCCTGAGGCAAAAAGACTCCCTTCCCCCCAGTGAAAGTTGAAATTATTGAATCCAGCTGAGAACCAAATAATTTATTACCTTGGAAAGAAAGAGATAGCAATCTGGACTTAGAAGTCATATCAGCATTCCAAGATTTAAGCCATAAAGCTCTTCTAGCTAAAATAGCTAAAGACATATATCTAACATAAATTTTGATGATATCAAAAATGGCATCACAAATGAAATTATTAGCATGTTGAATTAATTTAACAATGCTAGACAAATCATGATCCTATACTTGTTGCGCTAAAGTTTCCAACCAAAAAGTTGAAGCAGTTGCAACATCATCCAAAGAAATTGCAGGCCTAAGAAGATGACCTGAATATAAATAAGCCTTCCTTAGATACGATTCAAGTTTTCTATCTAAAGGATCTTTAAAAGAAGTACTATCTTCCGTAGGAATAGTAGTACATTTAGCAAGACTAGAGATAGCCCCATCAACTTTGGGGATCTTTTCCCAAAACTCCAATCTAACAGTTGGCAAAGGATACAATTTTTTAAACCTTGAAGAAGGAATAAAAGAAGTACCAGGCCTATTCCATTCCTTAGAAATCATATCTGAAATAGCATCAGAAACTGGAAAAACCTCTGGAATAACCACAGGAGGTTTATAAACAGAATTTAAACGTTTACTAGTTTTAATATCAAGAGGACTAGTTTCCTCCATATCTAATGTAATCAACACTTCTTTTAATAAAGAACGAATATACTTCATTTTAAACAAATAAGAGGATTTGTCAGTGTCAATATCTGAGGCAGGATCTTCTGAATCAGATAGATACTCATCAGAGAAAGATAAATCAGTATGTTGCCGGTCATTTGAAATTTCATCAACTCTATAAGAAATTTTAAAAGACCTTTTACGTTTATTAGAAGGCGGAATAGCAGACGAAGCCTTCTGTATAGAATCAGAAATAAATTATTTTAAATTTACAGGTATATCTTGTGCATTAGATGTTGAGGGAACAGCAACAGATAATGAACTACTACTGATGGAAACATTTTCTGCATGTAAAAGTTTATCATGACAACTATTACAAACCACAGCTGGATGTATAATCTCCACAAGTTTACAACAAATGCACTTAGCTTTGGTAGAACCGTTATCAGGCAGCAGGGATCCAGCAGTAAATTCTGAGACAGGATCAGATTGAGACATCTTGCAAATGTAACAGAAAAAACAACATATAAAGCAAAATTATCAATTTCCTTATATGGCAGTTTCAGGAATGGGAAAAATGCAAACAGCATAGCCCTCTGACATAGAAAAAGGCCAGAGGCAAAAGAAATGGGGTTTTAAAATAATGAAAATATTTGGCGCCAAGTATGACGCACAACAAACAGAAAAATATTTTTTGGCGCCAAAAACGTACGGAAACGGAACACTCGCGTCATAGATGACGCAACCTTGTGAAGGACTCAGCGACAACTAAGACGCCGGAAATGACAAATTTGCGTCAACTAACGTAACTTTTTAGAAGACAGTCAATTTGAAATAGAGACTATACCCCAGGTAAGAAATAATTTATCATAAAAAAGCATTTCCCAGATATGAAACTGACAGTCTGCAAAAAAGGAAATATACTGAAAACCTGAATCATGGCAAATATAAGTACAATACATATTTAGAACTTTATATAAATACATAAAGTGCCAAACCATAGCTGAGAGTTTCTTAAG